>NC_079165.1:25437481-25542481 GCF_947568905.1 Ostrea edulis | reverse complement strand
TATCTTTCTGTTCTGTTGACATATTAAACTTTGTTCCATACTTTTATCTTTATTTCTTTTCATTCACTTTATTATAGCATTCCTGCTTTTTCACAAGAGTTCAGCACCTGATTTAGCTATGAATAGCTGAAGAGCTAAGTGCTCAAGTTAAAATGGTGACCCTCACTATAAGATACAAACCAAGAATATTGAGGTTCAATAAAGAAGGAACTACCTCGGCGAAATGATAACCAAGAATATCGAGTTCTGGATCATATTGATTAAACAAAACTGGCCACAAGGCTAGGGGTTCACAATACAAGCATTCCTTTAGATATTCGTTTTGGCCTCAAAGCTATAAAAAAGGAACAGACTTCAAGAAAATTTCGATTTTGAACACTTCTTTTCTTGTATCAAAAACACGAATAGGAAGTTGTACGTAAATCTGCAATTCAAGACCTATGTCTGATATTTGTCTGGAGAGTTTTCATATGAATTGTCATATTAGCATAACTGCACCATTTTTGAAAGTTATGCATTGAATAATTTGACCCCGTCTTTCAGTACTTTCATTTTATTAGGGAGTGGTATAGAAGAGATCCCTACTATTATTATTACAGACAATTAACGGTTCCTGTGGTACAACCCTCATAACTCCCTCCACTGCTTTTTGGATGTTAATAGCAATATTTCAATGGAAATCATTAATCAATACTAAATCTAAAAAGAATTTCTAATCTTTAGATTTGAAATTTTAGAAATGAATTTTATTTATTATTATTCATATTAAAACATGGGGGTTTGAACTGCGACGCTCCACGTTGCCGTACTGCATGAAGCGCATTAATGAGAAGTAAGCGGGCGTGAAGCGTCGTGGTTCAGATCATTATGTATTTTCAAAATTGAAATTACTTCATATTTGCATTCTATTTTCAATTCAGTTGGAATTCCCAACAGTTAAATGTACTATATTTATCAAGATTCATACGCGCGTTGTTAACAACCGCAGCACATTCATGATGAAATGATTATCATTACAATTTGTAAAGATATCAAAAAACATTGGACATGTAATTATTACAATATGCAACAAAAGATTTTAGAGCATACAAGCAAGCACCTTAAAATCCTAAAAGCTTTGAACATACAAGTAGTAAAAATTTTCAACATTTTGAAAGATTGAAAGACCCGACAATGAATAGTATTGTTATATTCGTTAATTTAAGAAATGGCTTTTGTTTTATATATCAAAAAATCTATTAAGCTGGCAATAAGCAAAGCTTTAAAGACAAGCCAAATAAAGAACTTCACTATGTACATATAATGTAAGAATAAATGTCTGCACAGCGTATCAATAACAAAATAGATATAAAAAACAACATTCAACACAATGTGTACATTAAATTTAGATGTGATTTTTACGGTCTGGTTGCAATCTCCCATTTCCAAACTGTGGGAGCTTTCTTCAATGTGATTGGTCTTGTGACGTCAATGTTAATGTTTCAATAGTCTGATGTCATATTGCAAATTATTATCAAATGAACCGCATCAGTTGTGTTTTTAAAAGCAAAATTGTGCTGCAATTTAAATACTTGTATTTCAACATTTTATGCTTTAATTGTTTTTCATAAAACAATAACCAGCATCCTCCGATCTGTAGTATGATGAAATTTATTTTCTCTTGTGGTGTTTTCATTTATTTGTAGGACAGAGGTGCCATTAAGTCGTTAGGCGTGCTTGCTATTGTATTCAAAAGCAAAATCTTCAAACTTCCTAAATACATTTAATACTACCAGTATAAGTTGTTGGTGAGAATATAGTCATATATATTTTAGTAGTGAATCTGCGCAGTTCTAGGAACAATTCAATTACCTGTTGATATTTCATATCTTCTAGAGGCTATAGGATCAAACGAACATCATGTGGATTGGTACACGGCCCTAGAAAAGTGCAATGCAACATATACTTCTTATCTAATACCCCAAAGTTACATAGAGGACCGCAATCTTACCCATGATATCGTCAGAGGGATCGGACGCAACACTTCCGCCTGGGTGGATGGGAACATACAGGAGATTGGATGCAATCCACGTAATACGTATACTTGATTTAATGCCTACATTAAAACTTACAAAACGCGTGTACAAGTGACTGATATGGATATCTATTTCATGTTTTCAGAAATGTGCCTGAGGATGAAACGGATTCTTGAACGAAATGACAGAAAGATGCCATACATATGTGGTAAAAAAAATTTCAGGCTGTTTAAGTTAAGGAGGTATGCTACACCAGAGAAATTTGATGTAGATGAAAAGTGGAGGATATGTACAACAATATTTTGAAGTTGAAAATTTTAAAATTTACTATATTTTGTCAAAAAATACAGTTTTAGTAGAAGGTAATCTGAAAAAAAAATTTAAAACCCCTGCTGGACTCGAGCCTGCGACCTTCAGATCAGCAGTCGGTTTTCTTTTTTTTTTTCCTCTCTTTTATTTGCAGTCGGTTTTCTAACCTACTGAGCTACTCGGCTAGGTATTTAAATGGAAAAGGAAAAGTCAAATATTGCTGATATCGATTTTTTCATCCATGTTTTTAAAGGAAGTCAGCCATTATGACGATGTAGAGTACTACCTTAATTATCTTCTCTCATCATATATAGTATTGTACTTTGATAAGATTTTGTATTATTTCCATTGATATTATACAAGTGACGTCCAGAGGCTTCGACATAAACTCGTCTGAGGTCACATACACAACGGCCAAGAAGTTGTGTGATTCAGCAAAACTCAAATTTAAAGATTGTCATCCCAAGTACTTGTATGAAGTGCTTCCAGGAATGAGCGCTAGGAATTCTGGGGCCTCTGTTGCATTCTGGTTACCAAATGTAGAATTCTGCAGCAATCAAGGTTCGAAATTTAAGAACGTTTATAACGGGAAGTATTTATGGCAAAGTTCCTGTAAAAGTCCCCAAAAGTATATACACCAAGTAAACTGAAACCTTCCGTTAAAGCGAGATGGCCCACCACGTGCAGTCAGCTAGGTCATGATTTGTTAATAGTGATACTGCTATACATGTATTGTGTTAATCAAGCTTTGTGCAATTTAAAGTGTACAGTTAAAAGTGTAAAAGTGTTCAGTTAAAAGTGCACAGTTAAAAGTGTACAGTTAAAAGTGTACAGTTAAAAGTGTACAGTTAAAAGTGTACAGTTAAAAATGTACAGTTAAAAGTGTACAATTAAAAGTGTACAGTTAAAAGTGTACAATTGAGCCAGTCTATAACAATCGATTGAGACCTTTGAACATATGTCGATATTTGCTGGCACGCAAAATAAGAATCAATGAATATGCATGCAAATCAATGAATATGTATGCAAATCAATGAATATGCAAGCAAATCAATGAATATGTATGCAAATCATACTCCTGTAAGCAAATCTGCGCCTAGATTGGGATACAAGCTCCAAAATCCAAATTTGCTCGAATGAAAGCATAGCAAATTTGTGTCTACGTGAACATGTTGTATCATCATTATTCATAAGGAACAAGTGAAAATAACGAACAGTGATCAATCTCATAAATCCTAACAAGAATACAAAATAAAAGAAGGACAAACACAAACTTTTGGACACACCAGAGGTGTCTAGGAGGAGTAAACATCATCTGTTGACCAGTCACACCCGCCACGAGCCCTATATCTTGGATCAGATAAACAGAGTAATCCGTAGTCAAAATCAGTATGTAAAGATTTTGCCGGTCAGAGGTGCAAAATTTAGGCCTATGCTTGGCACTTACGGGCTTTGCTCACCGTTCTTTATCTTCACCTTTTCACTTTGTATAACGCTGACTATGACATGCCAAACATTAAATATGAGATAAGTCATTGTGATGAAAAAAATGCATGCTTATGATACAATACTTTCTATAATACTAAGAAATACAAATCATTAAACACGACGGAAGTCATTGTGATGGGGAAACAATTACTTCATTATGACCCCACGCTTTGTATAACACTAACAAATGCAAAACGTTAAACACGACGTAAGTCATCGTGATGTAAAAATATGATTATGATACCCCACTTTCTATAATGCTAACTAACAAATGCAAACCCATTACAGATATTGGCTGTGTTTACGTCATATCTCGAGACGATGCATCACTAGAGACAATGTATGGCAACTGTAGTATTCCAAAGATGGGCGTCTGTATTAACAAAACATGTAAGACATATATATATATATGGAACTGCATATTTTCTTGCTTTTTATTGAATTATAATTTTATATATATATATATTTATATATATATATATATATATATATATATATATATCCAACGATGACTAAGCACACATGATCCACATTTAATTAATTAAGTATGTACTTGTTAGGACATTGTACCCTTTTTGTAAATTTATTTTACATTCTGAGGAGCCAAACTACACGGCGAAAGCGCTAAGTGTAGTTAATTAAATGTGGATCATGTGTACTACACGGCGAAAGCGCTAAGTGTAGTTAATTAAATGTGGATCATGTGTACTACACGGCGAAAGCGCTAAGTGTAGTTAATTAAATGTGGATCATGTGTAGTTAGTCATCGTTGGATATATTTTTTTCTACTGATTACCTATTCCATGGACTTTTTCTGCAATATCTGTGTGTGATAGTTAGAAATTGATTTAGTACGGTTATAAATTGTCAATGAAAATCAGAATGACACATTCCATAAAAAACGATCATTTAGTGCTAGCACTCTCTCCATGTCTGCATGGTTCGACAGACAGTTCCAATATATGAAGCGCTAGCAGTAAAGGATTGTTTTTTTTTGATTGAATGTGTCATTCCGATTGTTACTAACGAGAGAGAGAGAGAGAGAGAGAGAGAGAGAGAGAGAGAGAGAGAGAGAGATTTATTATATGTTTTCATTGTTTAATATCCCACCATGATTCAAACCATTCTGACATTTATTCCTGATTGTATAGTGGTGTAAATCAAATGTAAAATCACACACAGAAAAAAATTCTCAAGTCAACCACATGATGACGTATTAATTTTCAACACTTTACACGACCATTCCTTACGATGAATTATTCACTAGACGTTTTGACAGTTGCTTCTGGAATTATTCGTATCTAGTGATCAATCATCCAAAAATTACTTTGTTAAACACCACTCTGATTTCACGCACAAGTAATCTGAAGTTGAAATAAAAAATAAGCTGGACTTTGTCATTGACAATATCTTCGTAGTCTTTGGTGAGCAGGTCTTCCAACAATCTGTTGGAATACCCATGGACACGAATTGTGCTCCTTTGTGAGCTGACCTGTTTTTATATGAAGCAGAGTTTATTCAAAAGCTTCTGTATAAGAAGAAAAAAATTCTTGTTGTGGCCTTCAACTCGACATTTAGATATATCGACGATATTTTATCCATTAACAATAATAATTTTCCTCCATATGTCGATTCGATGTATCCCTGTGACCTCAAGATAAAAGACACCACATAGTCTTCCACATATGCTCCATACTTAGATATTTCATTGAAATTGAATATTAATGGCAAACTAACAACTCAACTTTGTGACAATCGGGATGGATTTCAGCTTCTCTATCGTCAATTTCCAATATTTATGTAGCAATGTTCCATGGTCAACTGCATCTTATGTTTATATCTTTCAACTGATTCGATACGCAAGAGCTTGTTCTGCATATGATTTGTTTTTAAATCGAGACAGGCTACTGACAAACAAGTTCATACGAGTTATTTCTAATGTGGAAACGTCAGTTTTGTGTTATAGTTTTTTTTTTATTATGAATGATTAACAATGAAATAAAGTTTTCTTGGATGTTACAGGATATAACCTCCGAGGTCGAGAAATGTTGATCTATAAGAACAGAGGCGTCAGCCTAGGCTTCTGATATTACAAACAACATTTCGAGACCAAGGAGTTGATCCTGCATCATCCATGAAAACAAAACTTTATTTCTATTTTACAACGGCTCAGAAATATACAGCCGATCGTTTACTTATACAACTAGGAATTAGGTCATTTCGTTACATCTAAAACATGTTTTTGGGTGAGATGGTAGGGTATACTAGATCTATGTTGAAAAAATATTTCAAGTATTTAGTTTGATGATGGTGGATTATATCAACTGCTTTAAATACACATTCCAAATAACTATGCATACGTGGAAGTGGATTAACTTGTCACCTTCGTTACATGTGCATGTGTCTCCGACATATTGAATGAGAAATATTCTTGAGTCATTTATAAAGGACCTCCCCACTTTATCTTTGATATACCGTCCTCCGATGATTTAGTAAAACATCAAAGTTTGAATTACGCAATTTACATTGCTCCAAAATGTTCATTATTACTTTAACTAAAAGGTTTGGCATTTTATTTTACTGAAAAGTTCGTTAACATTAAGAGCTATGCCATATTTTGAAATCGGTTTTCTCTGTTTTTGTTAAATCTCTTGATATTTTGTATTTCTTATAGGACTTATGAGACTGATCATTGTTCGTTATCTTCACCTTTCATTCATCGAATGACCGGTTTTCAAACCCTCTATTTATATCGAGCACAGGATTGTCTAGGTTTGTCTTTTCTACTATAAGTCGTTTTTGTAATGAAGAAAATCATATCAGGACTGGACAATCTTGCGCTGGTGATAAAATTCATATAATTTAATAACTTTTCAAGTGATGACTTAACAACGATGCTGATTGGATGAAAAATTCGTTTGATTTCTGTGTCCCAAAAAAATTCGACCGGAGCTCATCTGCACTTTTCTCTGGAATGCGTTTTCCCCATTAACGACTGTTCTGATTTTAGCGCTATTTATAGAACGGGAATTTATACACATGCAGTGTAAACGAAATGTATTTGTTTGATGCTACCAAAGAGATGTGAATAAAATACAATTAATTTAAAGAAACAACACACATAGGCCTAGTGATGACGTGGCAGAATAGTAAACTTGACGACGTAGGGCACTGACTGGTAGAAGTAGACAGATTACGGTATGTATCGTCTGCTTTACGAGTTCGATAACATGACGGAGCAAACAGCGACTTTTGATCTGGTAAATATTAATGAAACTGAACTGCGTTATATGGGGCTCAGTCAACGAGGACAATTTAGATGAAGAGGTGTTGAGGTTTTTACTTGATATTGAAATGGAGCCGATTCGCATTCCACCGTTCCTACGATACAACCAGTGTTCAACGTCTCGAATGCAATGCAGCATACATCCAGTCACCACTTGTTCTCTTCCTTTATATCTATTTCAGTTTGTAACCATTGCACCTTTAATTTGGCATATACGCTACGCGCATTGATGAAGTTTTCCGTCCAGTTTTTCGCTTGATACATGCATCAAATAAAGAATTATAAGTTTCATTTCTTGATAGAAATAAAAATCTGCAAAAGCTATACATTTTCTTCTACTTCATTTACCGGTATTGACCTCGGGTAGTAATTCTGCATTTTTTGAGGCTAAGGGTGACCATTTAAACCTTTTCTACCCTTATCCTCCAATACCCCAGGGAAAAAGGACTGTACACACAGTGTTTAATATTTACAAAACAGCATAATAGATAAATCAATGTTTCTTTGAAAAGAGGGATGGTAAAAAGGGACTACAAGCTACAGCTTGTGGGGAGGTCCTTTGTTTTGTAACATATTTTGTTTAATTCTTATTATTATAAAATTAAAATACAGTATCAGTTATCGACTTCACTGCTGTACAAAACGTATCAGCAAAAGTGAGATTTGTATCAACTTTCTAATGATCCATTATAACGTATGAAGGTATTCCTTGATATTTGCAATAACCGTGTTAGAATAAAGAATTATCATTTACGATATACAATGTAGATTGGTCATTAAGAAAACATTGGAAAGTCTACATACTACACTTAATGGTGACATAGACACGCTTGTTGTTTCCCAGTTATTTGAAAATCATGTAGAGCAGAACACTTTTTTAAAAAAAATTGGTCTCTTTACCTGCAACCTTTCTTCAGACTACACGACACCCCCCCCCCCCCCCCCCCCCCCAATCTCAGTGAATGTAAAACACCGGTATTGCTACATACTGTACATACTTATGTATCACTGAATATTCTGTTGTACATACACATGTAATTTCAGATATATCAGACTACCAATTATCATTTGTGTTGGAAATGACCGTGAAAAGGTTTCTGTTCAACAGACTGAACAATGTGGGGACCACCAAAGGTAGATATATGTATTCACAAACACACCAAACGTAAAATATCTCAAGGTCATGATCACATAAATAATGACTGTTATCGTAATTTGACTACATGACAGATGATATTTCAATAGATGAAGAGGAAGAGGAAATCGGATCTAAAAATCCAATCATCTATGAGTGGGCAGAGTCTACATCTAGCGCCGATGCCCATCTTCAGAATGAATCTGTAAATAGCAACAACTCGGAATTGAAGACTTTTCGTGAGTATTACATTAAAAATTAGGAAACAATTCAACTTTCCTGTAATTTAGATCTAAAATTAAATACCCTATAACTATATTTGAAAACGCCCCGTGATTTTCCAAGCATGTAATTTCATGCACTGTAAAATCAAGTATTTTCCTGAAG
Source organism: Ostrea edulis (assembly GCF_947568905.1). Taxonomy (NCBI): domain Eukaryota; kingdom Metazoa; phylum Mollusca; class Bivalvia; order Ostreida; family Ostreidae; genus Ostrea; species Ostrea edulis. Next base: position 25,533,861 of record NC_079165.1, on the reverse strand, counting down.
AAAACTGAATATCATTGAGGCATTAGTTATTTTCATTGCGGCAATTCACCGTTTTTAAGCCACGCCACAAAAGCAACCAAAATTAGACAGCATGTAAAGGTGAAAATAATGAACAACGATCAGTCTCATAACACCTTCAACGAATACAAAATTAAGAGTATGGCAAACACGAACCTCTGGACATACTAATCAGGTATCTAGAACGAGTAAGCATCCCTTATCGACCGGTCACTTTCCCAGTTTTTCATATACCATGCATGCGTATTTTTTGGAAGTGATATATATATATATATATATATATATATATATATATATATATATATATATAATTAAATAAAAAAGCAGGAAAATATGCAGTTCCAAAATATATTCAAATCACTAGCGCTTTCTAAATTTTAATATTCAATATTTGTATTCACCTGTGGATGGATGTTAAAATCCAGAAAGCGCAAGTGATTTGAATATATTAGTTCCAAAATATATTCAAATCACTAGCGCTTTCTAGATTTTAATATTCAATATTTGTATTCACCTGTGGATGGATGTTAAAATCCAGAAAGCGCAAGTGATTTGAATATATTAGTTCCAAAATATATTCAAATCACTAGCGCTTTCTAGATTTTAATATTCAATATTTGTATTCACCTGAGGGTGGATATTAAAATCCAGAAAGCGCTATAGTGATTTGAATATATTTTGGAACTGCATATTTTCCTGCTTTTTTATTTAATTATTTAGACTGTGTCATCCACATACAGTGCAGATTGCAATTTGGTCAAACCATGACCACCAGGGGTAGGATGGGGCCACAAAAGGGGATCCAGATATTATATGGCAATATATACGGATACAGCTCTAAAAATATTTTCAACAACAGCAAGGCAATGATTATTCACATTGATATACAAGCATCTTCAAGTAGTGTAGATTTAAGTTTGTTAAATTCAGGGACCCCGGGGTTAATGGAGGTACTATACATATAGGGGATCAAAGTTTTTTTAATTGTACTATACAGGAAATTAATTAAAATAAATTCTTTTCCAGAGGAGCCGGGATACACTAAATCATATCAAAATGCAAACGATCCTAAATTGTGGGGATTTAAGTTTTGTCAGTCTGTCTCTGTGTAAAACGTCAACCTTGATGGTGTTGACATATTTCATAAGTGCATGATTGTGACAAGACCTTTCGTTTTGGTATCTAAGGTGTTAATCTATTGACCACGGAGTTTAACCTACTTAAAGAAAACCTAACCAAGGCAATATATCTCCTGAACTATCTAAGGAGGACTTTCATATTTAGTATATATATTTCTTATTGCAAGAACTTTCATTTGATGCCATGTTTAACCATGTGACCTTTGCCTTGGAGTTTGACCAAATCTTAATACTACAACCAATATTGTAACCTTGCTCATAACAGATGCTCTCATATTTCTTGTGAAAGGACTGTTTGGAACTAAAGTTTTTAACATTGTGACCTTGCCCTTGGCTTTTGACCTACTTTTAAGAAACCTAACCTAGGCAGTAGGGCTTTCATATTTTGTTTATATATTCCTTATGGCAAGAAATTGACTTTGTGACCTTTACTTTGGAGTTTTAGAGAACCTATTATCTTGCTCAAAAATGTTGAATGGTGAGTGATATATTTCTTGCACGCATCTTGTGACAAGACCTCTGTTTGGTACCTAACACTTGTTTGACCGTGTAACATTGACTTTATTTTGGATAGGGTTAGAATAGGTCCTCAGTACCCCTTTCTTGTCGTGAGAGGCGACTAAATGGGGCGGTCCTTCGAATGAGACCGCAAAGATCGAGGTCCCGTGTCATAGCAGGTGTGGCACGATAAAGATCCCCTCCCCTGCTCAAAGTCCGTAAGCGCCGAGCATAGGCCTAAATTTTGCAGCCCTTCACCGGCAGTGGTGTCGTCTCCATATGAGTGAAAGATTATCGAGAAGGACGTTAAACAATATCTAATCAATTAATAAATCAATCAATACTCTTAAGAAACGTTAACCAAGGCAATACCTCCTGAACGATTTAAGCTAGGGCTTTTATTTTTTGTATATAGATTCCTTATTCTTACATTTCATACCGTGAATCTTTCCTTAGACCTTGTATCTGGTTATGTTGTGAATCTTTCTGATTGGGGTCGCAATATGGAGTTAATTTTTTGTAGGAATAATGAGTGCAGATTTTTAAAATTAAATCACAACATCTCTTACACAACGGATTACTATGTTTACCTGATCAAGATATAGTGATCACGGCAGGTATGACCAGTCAACTGGGGATGATTACTCCTCCTAGGCACCTGATTCCAAATGTGGTATGTCCGGGGGCCCCATGTTTGTCCTACTCTTAATTTTGTATTCTTTATAGGAGTTATGAGATTGATCACTGTTCGTTATCTTCACCTTTTCACTGAACAACAGCAGGGCCAAGATGACTCAGGTAAGCGATATGACCCATGGGCTTCTTTGTGCTTTGTTTAGTGTATTTTGTATATGAAACAAGAGGTACTGTGAGCAATGCTCACTAAGAATACCCCCCGCTTACCCCAATCTCCCGAAGGGTGTTGGTAATAGGTATAAACTACCTCTTTTATGAGTGTAAAAAATAAAATGGCATGACAAACCGAACCATATTGCTACCTCGATGTCCAGTGCGCATGACCTTTGACCTTTTGACCCCAAAATCGATAGGGAACATCTTCATCCCATGGGTAGTCCATACGTAAGATATGGTGACTGTAGGTGGAAAGGATAACGCTTTAGAGCCCGGAAACCATATTGCTATTTCAATGTCCAGTGCGCGTGACCTTTGACTTTTTGACCCCAAAATCGATAGGGAACATCTTCATCCCATGGGTAGTCCATATGTATGATATGGTGACTGTAGGTGGAAAGGATAACGTTTTAGAGCCCGGAAACCATATTGCTACTTCGATGTCCAGTGTGCTTGACCTTTTGACCCCAAAATCGATAGGGAACATCTTCATCCCATGGGGAGTCCATATATATGATATGATGACGGAAGGTGGAAAGGATAATGCTTTAGAGCCCGGAAACCATTGCGTCTACAGACGGACGGACGGACAGACAGACGGACAACCCGATTCCAGTATACCCCCCACAACTTGTTGCGGGGGGTATAATTATCATTCATTATTATATGCATTGTAATTTCCCCCTCATATCATTCCGTGGACATTACCTTGCTCATGCTAAGGAATACACTTAGTCTGATGTCCAGTCTTTATGAAGTTTTACAAAGATTTGCATAAATAACACACACATCACGTACGCGTGTGAGAGAGAGAGAGAGAGAGAGAGAGAGAGAGAGAGAGAGAGAGAGAGAGAGAGCTCTTAAATGACAGCTTAATATACTACCTTTACATTTTCAGTTCCCTTCGTCATCAGTGCTGTAAGCTTGAGTTTGGTTCTGGTATCGATCGGCATCACTCTAGTGGTGTGGAAAAGGTTTGTTGGTTAAATATAATCATCCAAGAATCATTGTGATCGTTTTGAATCTACGACTCATTTTTAACAGCAGTCCAAATGTGTAACTATACCCGAAATGTTCAACATCGTCAAAAATATACTTCTATCTTGTATGAGTACTTTCCTCAAAACAGATGTGAGATAAAACAAATTCACACATGTAGAGACGTCACTGGCTTTGTATGAAGTCCCACCACACCTATACACTCAGAGTAGTCCCACCACACCTATACACTCAGAGTAGTCCCACCACACCTATACACTCAGAGTAGTCCCACCACACCTATACACTCAGAGTAGTCCCACCACACCTATACACTCAGAGTAGTCCCACCACACCTATACACTCAGAGTAGTCCCACCACACCTATACACTCAGAGTAGTCCCACCACACCTATACACTCAGAGTAGTCCCACCACACCTATACACTCAGAGTAGTCCCACAACACCTGTACACTCAGAGTAGTCCCACCACACCTGTACACTCAGAGTAGTCCTACCACAGCTATACACTCAGAGTAGTCCCACCACACCTATACACTCAGAGTAGTCCCACCACAGCTATACACTCAGAGTAGTCCCACCACACCTATACACTCAGAGTAGTCCCACCACAGCTATACACTCAGAGTAGTCCCACCACACCTATACACTCAGAGTAGTCCCGCCACACCTATACACTCAGAGTAGTCCCACCACACCTATACACTCAGAGTAGTCCCACCACACCTATACACTCAGAGTAGCTTTATATGACGTCCCACCACACCTATAGATGTGTGGCACTCAAGAGTTGCAGTGAGATTTTTTTATCGTGCCAACGCTTACCATGACCTCCATTTTAAAGTATTTTTCACTTAATGTCCCGTACGTGGCAAAGAAACTGAATAGGACGTATATCAACATGCATACAAACAACTTAAAAACAGTCGTACTCATACAGATAATACTATACTTTCTTACGTGGGGATCCGGGTTAGAATTGGTCCTCAGTACCCCTTGCTTGTCGTAAGAGGCGACTAAATGGGGCGGTCCTTCGGATGAGACCAAAAAAATCCGAAGTCCTGTGTCACAGCAGATGTGGCACGATAAAGATCCCTCCCTGCTCAAAGGCCATAAGTACCGATTATAGGCCTAAATTTTGCAGCCCTCCACCGGTAATGGTGACATCTCCATATGAGCGAAAGGTTCTCAAGAGGGACATTAAACAATATACAATCAATCAATCTTTCCATGCAGCAGATGACTCAATTTAATGGCGTGTCCACTATTGCTACCTGGGCTTGTAGTGTTGTCAGTGCTTTCGGAAGTGTTAAAGAACAGAGAGGTGTTGTCAGTTTTTAAAATTACCCATAAGTTACAATACTTTGCACCTTTAAAAAGTGGGTTAATATATATTTATTATTATCAATAGACAATAAACTACAGTTTCATACAAAATTCCAGATTAATTGATATAGACGTTTTTAAAATTCGGTGTTCTGTTTGGAAAAGCATACCAAACAAATCGAGAGATATACAACATTTGAATTAGTTCCAAATCTATAGTATTTGTATCATAAATTACACGTCCAGGGGTATGCATATTGACATTACTTTAAGTGAAACATAAACGATAAAATCGTGCAGAAATTCAGCTTTGAGAACAATCCTTCCGCCAAAATATGTAGTTCTTTCCAAACCCTTCAGAATTTTAATCGACATATTTTTTTAACTGGATAGGTATAAGTAATAATTGGATGATGCATTTCTACCACTAAAATAAGTTTTGAACCAGTACCTATATGAATATAGTTTCTTTCGCAGTTGTGGTCAAAATATGTATTTAGTTAGTCATCAAATTCAGTGAGTCAATGGTTCAAAGCAACCACGGCATTCCTGGGATAATTCTACACTCAGTGTTTGGTTTTGTTTAACACACATTTTCAACAAATATAAAGGACAATTTACTAAGAATAGAAAGAAATATTTACATTTGCCAATGCACTTCCTTATATGACAGTACTAATGAAATTGAGATTCGATTTCGCGTAACATGAAGTTGGTCACGTAATCAGTCTTTCCTTGCGTATGAATACAATCACTGCTTCAAAAGTCAGTTCCTGTACTTTCACCTTGCCTCTTGCTTATGCAATGCAGAGGGGGATTTAGACCCCCCCCCCCTTTCGCCACTTTAAATAATAAAAATAGTGTGAGTAAAATTCCAGATTGGCACCAAAATTGGTTGAGTATTTTGGCTATTAATACTTGACTTTCACACACACCCTTTCGTAAACCCTGGATCCGCCACTGCGATGACATCATAACAGAAACAAACACAGCAGGATATTTATACATAGTTTATTTTGTAAACAAACAAGAATTTCATCAATTTATACAACAGAAATATTAAACATACTGTTCTGTTGCTTCATTTTAAACAGCTTTAAATACCGTCTGCAACTATACCAAAATTGCAGCTTCTGCACGGCGAATTTATAAGATAAAGTTCTATGATATTGGAAGCGAAAATATGTAGGCAGAGTTATAAGCCTATTACTTTATGATGATAAGTTAACCTGTTGTTTCCTGACAACTGCCATCACGGCTATGATTGACTCGGCATGATCATAAGTGAGGCTGGTTTCGAGGCTCGAAAAATTATGTTCATGTCAGGGTACCGGTGCGAGTCTTCATTAAAATCCTACAACAGAAATCTCTCAAGTGAACAAAAACTCCGTCAGTACGTTTTTATTTTCTCTTACACACACTGAAGGTAAATAAAAGAGGGTACCTGTAAAGTGCGAAACGAAATCGAAACGAAACGAAATCTACCGAAACGAAACGAAATCTGCCGAAACGAAACGAAACCCACCGAAACAAAACGAAACCCACCGAAACGAAACGAAACCTACCGAAACGAAACGAAACAGATTGTATAATCGAACTCTTTTAATTATAATAATTAAAAATGGTATCTTAGGCCCCTGTTAAAGTTTACACATATAAATAAAATTCGCCTCCCCTTTGATATAGGCTTTCGACTTGACTGATAGAAAGTGTTTTAAAAATTGGAAGGGGGGGGGGGGTAAGAGCACAAAGTACATAAATACCATGTGCAATTAGCTTCGGATCCATAAATTTCAGAACGGAAGGTCACAGTCTCACAGGTCAGAAGTCTGGGGAAACACACTAAACGAGGGATGGGGTCGTCGGCGTTGGATCCGCTTTTGGGCATGAATACATGTTTCAGTATTTTTTGCTCTGAAGACAAATATATGTATACATGTGGATATTGTGTATTTGTATGTAGTATATCAAACGGTGGATTCTGAATATGTCCTCCCGTTCTCTTTGTGATTTCTGCTTAAAATTCCCTTGTTCATAAGCCTTTTCAGTTTACAAAATGCCGACCTCCTCCTAATATTATTGCATTAAAAAAATTCCGTTTTCCGTCCCGTTTTCAATTCCCCGTCTTAGCAACACCCAAAATGTATAGAGTTTTTCCATTATTGAAAGTACTCGCACCTCAGCAGTTAGAGATAAAATAAGAGGTTAAGAGCTCTTCCTGCTTTCAATTTTCTCAGACACCAGCTTCTTTAAACAATGTATCTATGCCCAAAGGCGGATCCAACGTCGGCGACCCCACCCCTCGTATAGTGTGTTTCCCCAGATCTCTGAGACTGTAATCCTCGGTTCTGAAATTTATGGATCCGAAACTAATTGTGCATGGCATTTAATCAACTACGGATATGTACTTTGTGCTTACTCCCCCCTTTCCAGCTTTTAAAACTTTGTAACAGTCAAGCCGAAAGCCTACATCAAAGGGGAGGCGAATTTTATTTATATGTGGTAACTTTCACAGAGGCCTAAGATACCATTTTTAATTATTATAATTAAAAGAGTTCGGTTATACAATCTGTTTCGTTTCGTTTCGGTAGGTTTCGTTTCGGTAGGTTTCGTTTCGTTTCGGTGGGTTTCGTTTCGTTTCGGTAGGTTTCGTTTCGTTTCGGTAGATTTCGTTTCGTTTCGGTAGATTTCGTTTCGTTTCGCACTTTACAGGTACCCAATAAAAGAAGCAACCTACCTGCACTTTGTCTAAATATGTCCTACTGTCTCGAATCGTCTCCTGCATGGCTACAACCGCAAGTCCTAACGGTGAAAATGCCGTTGTTTCTTTCCAAAAACCAGACTAAGAACTTAATGTTAACTTGACCCATCATATCCTCCATCAATTCTCTCAAATTCTTTGAATTTCTGTCGAAATCTGGGTTCAACAATTGCGTTTTCAACTTGGTAGGCTAGACCAACGACAGTTTCTCCACAGCTGATCGCGACCAAATCACATCATCACGGATGTAGTTTACTCCGCTCTTCTTGTCTTCATTTCAGTTAACTTTACGCTCTAAATTACCTTTATTTTACAGCAGTGTCGTCTTTTTTAAAAACCTTTTCAATTAAATATCCATATCTTATATTCTTTTTGATATTGTTCCTAATTTTTTATTCGATAAAACTCTAGCGAACTATATTTTGTGTTCTACAATAGTTATTTCGGTCATATCCTACATAATCATGAAAGCTCGGTAAGAACTTAAATCAAAATAGAAAATATAGATATAAGAAACAAAATAACATCTTTGAGTGTTATTGGGATATGACATGAAGTTGGTACGTGATCAAATCTACTATAACGATAGAATTTAATCACGTGACCAACTTCATGTCATATCCCAGTAACATTCAAAAATGATATCTTATTTTTTAAATAACAGCTTGCGCACTTGAGGAAATGGTACAAAATGTAGTCATAGTTTTAATTTACGCATTGCTAAATGAAACACTTAAAATTGTGTAGATTATCATACAAGGTGAATGATCCTGCGGATACACGTTGTACCTGTGTTCCCCGTGCTCCAAAGCCATCGACAAGCACGCCAAGAGGAAAAAAGAAAGACAAGAAAAAAGTGTATGAGACTCTTCATCTGGCTTCACAAGGTCATCCGATCAATGTCACAGTCCCTCCTAGGGAGGAAGAAAATCCATACTCTGTAATTTGTCATGAATGAAGATGCGTTTGCTAGATTCAATGTGCAACTTTCGGAGATACAGCGGCGACAAATTCAATGTTAACATGAAGAGAAAAAAAGCCAGCAATGTTTAGATCATGCCTTTACTTTTTGTCGATATATACATAGTACAAGATTTCAGTTAGCATCAAAAAGTACTTTTCGTCCATTACTAGTAAATCTTCTGATTATCACTTTAAGTATGAAATATTATGCATAATGTTTATGAATGGGAATCAAACGTAGATTTTAAGGATAGGGAAAATATTGTCGTATTTTGTTATTGCTTGGAAGGTAGTAAAAAGGTCTGATAACTTTATGGCATGAAAGAGAGGGCGATGGTACCTTTTCTGTATATATACTTCAAGAGGTAAAACATAAAGTGTATTCAGTTATAACTTTACCTAAACATTTTTTCCACTATTTCTCATTATAAATGAAAATTATGACTGTCTAAATAAACTCCACCCGCATCCAGGTAAATCAACACGAATAATTTTTAATCTCTGGCAATTTCTGCGGTATGTATAACTGAATGAAACATATTTCTTTTATCGACAATAATTACATTTCAACATGTTGCTATGAGAACCTTGAAATTATGTACATCGTTGCGTATTACCAACATTCGAAACGTTGAAAAATGAAAATTTAATTACATATACGAATACGTGTATGTATGTATATGAAAAGTGAAGATAATGAACAATCTCTTAATATATGAATTTTTCGCTATGGAAAAATCATCCCCATGAGTGTGATTTTATTTCTTTATTTTTCCTCATGTATTTGTCAATCATCAATGACACAAAATTACTGACATGTAATACCTACGTATGGATGTTTTGATCAATATCTCCCATAGATGTATTGCTTGTAGGAGTTATGAGATTGATCACTGTTCGTTATCTTCACCTTGCATATATGCAGAATATCGTTAAAACATCAAGCAATATTATGAGAAACCATCAATGTGTAAATAATAGGGAAACGTACAAAGATATGTGCAATCTGGGTAAATATATCTTTATAGCATCAAACTCAGAAATTCAAATAATTTGATCCATGTCATGTGATTTACATTGTTCTATGAACGTACGTACACTGTCCACACATGTATATGTTCTCCTTATTAATATAACACTTTCATATGTAATATGTATTTATGTATCTGTTATATGTTGAACAACTTTGGGGCTTTGGACCTCACCTTTTGCCAACAAATTTAATTGCTATTGATGCTCTTTTGCATGCAAATGTAGTGTGGTAAAATGTAATTATTACTTGTTATGACTCATTTGTTAAATGTGATAAATTTATGTGATGAAAGTTTTATGGTATATATGTTTATCTTAAAGGGACTGATTCACGATTTCCCCCCAAATTTTGTTTCTCTATTTAAATGATAAAAATCTACAGTCTAACATGTTTACAAGGTTTTATAAAAGACGGTTATTTATCATGACAGAAGCTCATTATAGAGAGTTTATTATTTGTTTTCAAAACAAAGATGGAGGTGTGTTATTGTTTATGAAGTTTTCAAAATAAATGGATGTTGATCCAAGTTTATTATATATGTCACATCTCAAGTATGCTTTTCGTAAAATGTGTTATTTAAAAAAAATTGTGATTGTACAAAATGGAGATGCTTTAAATTACAAAATTAACGTTTCACTGGTTTGTTTACATAAAAAGACTCGAGTCTTTATTAACATAACACAAAATTATAGCTAAAATATTGCTCTTATCCTTGCATTCAGAAGGTCCACATTTTGGTTGTCAACATTAAATGAGTTATATTTCTAATTCTAAATATCAAAAATGAAAAAATATTTCTTTCAAAAACGTGAACCAGTAACTATATTACTATATATTATATTACCGTTGTACATTCTGTCAATTATACCTGAAACTATACTTAGTTTCAACCGAAGTGTTAATTTTTACATGTTGATTTTGGTATACACAGCTTGAATTTATCAAGCTTAAATAAACAATTTCATTCAACAAACAGCAAGTGTTGTGTTATAATTTACTAAGGTGTGTGGTTTAGAAATGAGATACATTGACAAGATATAAAGCTTAAAGTAATAACAAAAATTGAATTGAACTTAGAAACAATTTCGAGGACATTTGCAATGCTTACATATGTAATATTCCCGAAATTTATCCATCGACCATCTAGGTTCTACATTGTAGTTTTCAATGTAAACATCCTAATTTAGTGACATGACCTAACACTATAAATACAGCGCGAAACAGTAGTCGTCAGTCAGTTATTGTCGAAGCCCAGAGCGAGAAGACGTGGTGGACAAGATTGACAGTAAGTTGCAAGCAATAAAGTGATTTACTGAGTAAGCCAGTGTTTGATTCCGTACGTTGTAACGGTGTTAGAGTGGAGGCATTGAGGCTGTCCTTTTAATAGGCTGACCTTAGTAGTAAGAGGCCTGTCACTGTCGAGGTCGATCAGATAAAGGCACTGGACTTGACTGACGACCAGGCTGTTGTTCACAGTGTCTGCCTGAATAAGCCTCTACAGTGTGTGCAGCGGTTGAAGGGCTGTCACTTGTACTGTGTGTCCTGAATAAGACTGCAGTACAAGCGTTAGTCCGAGGTCAGCCAGTCGTTCGCTGAGGGTGGTCATACCCATTGTTAAATTGTTTTGATATTATAAATCATTTGGTGAACCCCTGATCTTTGTATGTTGATTGACTTTCCTTGATTTCATAGTACTTATTAACCTGGGTAGGGTTAGGCCATATTTGTATATATCTGCAGGCCCAATTTCTAATAACATTCCCAATCTTATTTTATCAATGGAAGTTGCTATTCTAATTACACCTCGAACCCTTGAATTGACAAGGCGCGGACTTTGATAGCCTTCTTGCGTATAAGGAAATACGTTACACATACATCAAAATTCAGCGTTCCAGGGGTTTCTACTTGTTAGGTTTTTGAAAATGATAAAGTGAGGTGTTGACCGATACTATACCAGGATAGAACTATCGGTAATTGATGGAAATAAACTATTTATAGAGTCGCAATAAGCACATTAGCTTTATATCTCAGTAGTGGGACATGCATGGACTACGACTGAAGATGAAGTTATGTCTCCACTTCCATTTTGTTTTGGTCATTGTAACCAATTTAACAGGTAACTTAAATCCATTATCTATCTGTAAAAGTTTGTAGCTCCTTTGTTCTGTTTACAAAATGTCTGCACATCAAAGACTGATTCGGTATTTGCATACATTCATAGATGGATAATTATAAATTATTCGTAACTCCCCATTAAAAATAAATACTTATAAGCAAGAATAAACTATCCAGTTACTAATACATGTATCAAGGAATGAATGTGAGATAAAAACTAAAAATCGAGCTTACAGTTATCTCAACATATCAGAATACAGTTTATAATCTCTAATGCAATCAGCAGTTTTCATCATTTTTCAGCCTCAACATGAAATGTCCTACAAAATCATCAAACTGACAATATGCGTGTAGATCTTAACGTTCTCTTAGGAAGTCTTTTATATAGTAATTTGAAAATAAAAAAGGAATAGAAATTAAAAGATACATGTAAATTTTAATAAGAGGAATAAAATAATGAAGAAATGAACATACAACTGTACTGCAATATCTGGTGACTGTTATAACAAAACTCAAAAGAGATCCGATTAAACGAAATTGTCAGACTGATTTCTTTACATTCCAAAATTTAACTTATAAATTTATTTTTTTTTGGACATTGGTAATGTTTTATTTCATTGATCTCTTTACTACTGATGAAAGGTGAAGACAACGAACAGTGATCAATCTCATAACTTATAAGCAATATAAATAGAGAGTTGGACAAACATACTGGATATACCTTGAACTGAACTGAATTTATTTCTCATCACAATTACATAGATTTACTACATGTATCTTATATAAAAGTGATGATAATATATCACTAAATGTTTTAAGGCATGCGTGAGTATGGAGATTGGCAACATATGTAATTTTAGATTCGAGTAGTCATTGGGTCGGGGAGCATAGTTTATTAATATTTCTTATAAATAACACAATTTTCTTAGAAAAGATTGCTTGTTTGAATTCATTATATTTTTAAAAGTGATGATGTTTTTGAAACGTATTTGTTTTGGTGATAAACATTGTTTTCTAATATCAATCAGAGATTTGCAATTAAACATGTAGTGGAATTCATCACCAATTTCATTTAATTCACATTTATTACAATGTCTTGTTTCTCGGGGCTCGTTTCGCCAGCGTACTTTTTCAATAGGTAAGTCATGATTACAGGTTCGAAATTTACAAAAGGTTATAGTATTTTTTCTGGGTAGGATATCCAAATATTTTTCAAATTTTAATTCATCCTTGTACATTCTATAGTTTATAGTTTTTGATAGCGTTTTGATGTCAGAATTCCACTTTTGCTTGAATTGATCGAGTAAAATAAGTTTTACTTTTGACTTTAGCCAGTTTGGATTACATGCGTTATTTTGCCAAATGTTTGAAAGTCCGCAATTGTTAAGGATATTTGACACGTTCTTGAACCAAGCAATCTCTTTCGCGTATTGGTTTGTAACATTATTACCCAGTTTTAACAGGAGATTCGCTATTTTTGTTTCTTTACTAAGTGCAATTCTGTGCCAAAATGAGATAATACGCATTTGTATTTGTATGTGCATGGGATGTCGGCCAAGTTCACCGTACACCATGCAGTCTGGGGTAGATTGTTTTAATTTCAATAATAATTTGCAAAATTTAAGGTGGACTCTTTCTATAATTGCATTATTTAAAAATCCCCACACCTCACAGCCGTATAATAAGATGGGTTGAACAATTTTATCAAATAAATCTAACTGACACTGTATTGATAGGTTATGCAAACGTCCTTTTTTAAGAATTTCATAAAGTGCTTTATTGGCTTTTTCTACTTGTTTTTTGTTTAGCTTTTTTAATCAGTCTATGCGAAAGTTTTTTTTGGACCACACAGGACATTCGGTCCTGTGTAATCAATGAACACACCGGACCGAACCAAATTTTATCAGACCGAAAAACCTAATGTAAAAAGTGAAACACGTGAAAATGCAAAACCAAGGAAATCTTTATTTATTATACTTGGGATCCCTCCCGTATAATACTTTAGACGTTCCATGCGGTTTTAATCACATTCATTTACATATTGTGCTGAAAAAGTCTTGCATGTCATTTAATTATATTGAAAATAATAATGAAGACAAATTTTCCCCTTGTCTAACACCATTTTCACAATTAAAACAATTTGAAATCTCATCACCATGTACTATTCTTGACTTGATATGATTATACATATTTGTAATAACATTATACAACCTCGCATTGGGTCAAATGCTGTCTGCCGTGTTTCATACCGATTGTTAAGCCGTTCTTGGCACACTGATTTGACTGCGCATAACTTCGTTTACCTGATCAGGATATGGGGCTCACGGCGGGTGTGACCGGTCAACAGGGGATGCTTACTCCTCCTAGGCACCTGATCCCAACTCTGGTGTGTCCAGGGGTCCGTGTTTGCCCAACTATCTATTTTGTATTGCTTGTAGGAGTTATGAGATTGATCACTGTTCGTTATCTTCACCTTACATGTGTCCATTGATATTGTTTGCACAAAGTTTGTACCATATACCAGAGGTGGGGTCAGGTGCTTAGGTTAAATTCCAAAGCATTTCATTTCAAGTCAGTAGTCAAAAAGTGAATTTAAACAGAATTAGTCCCCCATGCTTACTTTCTATCAACTTTTCATAAGTGTTTTCCCCGTTTTACAAGATAGGTCCTTGTAGCATGTAAATGTAGTTATATACATATAGCTATTGGTCAAAGATGAATTTAATTTTATTGGTGAAAGTTAAATTGTAGAACCAACCAATAGAAGAACTCGAAATAGTACCGTGCGATAGTTGGTATGTCGTCATCGGATAACCTAAACTGTTGAAATTTCATTACAAATTAAGAATATGTAAAATATAATAGCAAGATTCGGATTAACTGTCTATTACAACCCTGACAATGAGACGGCGATAGAACAAATACATTTATATATAAACCAGAAAACGATTCGAACTCGATAGTAGGTGAACTATATGTAAAACTTATACGGTACCATATGCATCTTCGCTAGCCAAGGGTTTACGATCCGCTCCGCTTCTCTACAATGGAGCGGATTGTAAACCCTTGGCTAGCGAAGATGAACTAATATGGAGTTATAAGATTTTATTTACTTTGCTCATTTCCATTTTTGTAGGCGTTTTTGCTTCAAACAAATATCATCTTGACAGAAATTCAGCTTCCAGTCAATGCGATGCAAAACATTCACAACTCGTACCTCAAAGCTACATAAACGACAAAAATCTCGCCAAAGATATTATCAATAGGATGGGGATTAACAATTCAGCGTGGATTGATGGAAAGATCCAAGAAATCGGATGTACTAAGGGTACCATAAAAAAAATGCAACGGTTCTGATAAATCAAAACTGAAAAGAATACAACATTACATAAATTATATAAAATTGCTGTTTTCAGAGATATGTCTGAGGATGAAAAAGGCATCTGAACGAGAAGATAGAAAACTGCCATACTTATGTGGTAATTCTCAATCAGAATTAAACTGTAAATATTTAGCATGAACGTGTACCAATTGACGTTGACGTATTTCCCATTTACAAGAATTTTCATTAATGCATCTAGGGGTGGTGATGGTATTCATCGTTTAAAATACATATTTAATAAACTGTTAATCAATTATTACTTGATGTTAATCAATGAAATTAAGTATTGTGGGTTGTTGTTTTTTTTTAAATAAAATAAAATTTCTTTCGATTTCTTTTTTAAAGTGACTTCCAATGACGTACACGTTCATAAACAGGAACTGTCGTACAGAGAATCCCTGAGAGCCTGTGATCCAGTGAAGCGGAAAATAGACGGCAGTCTACAGAGTGTAATGCTTTCACGGTTGAATGAAATTCCTCGGACATACAAATCATCGACTATGTTTTGGCTTCCAAATGTAGATTTTATTTACAATCAAGGTGGTTAGACTTGTATCATTTTTTTCTTTTTTTTTTTTTTTTACAAACCTTGAGCAGTGATTTAAAATAAAAAATAGATTTCATTTTTGAAAATACATGAAGACATAAACTGTGACGTTTTACGCCAATATACGTCATGAAGCGCGTTAATGCTTAACGAAAAGTGGGCTGACACGAAGCGTTGTTGTTCATACCTTTAATCCTTTGTATTTTCAAAAATGAAATTTTTATTTTTTATTATTATTTTTATATTTGCATTCTACTTTCATTTCTGTGGCAATATTTCCATCCGTTAAAATAGTTCACGCTATATTTATCAAGATTCATACGCACATTGTTCACATTCATGAGGAAATGGCTATCATTTCACTTCGTAAATATATAGAAGGTGAAAACATTAGATATGTAAATATATATATAGAAGTAATGCGAATTGCAGAATGTAGTGTATTTCACTTTAAAACTGTTTCTCGAACATCTGAAACAACAGATTCCAATATTGAAAAGAAATAAATATCAAGGTGTTTTGAATGATTTTACGTTTAATTGCAGACACTGCTACCTCCTGTATCTATGTCATTTCACGAAACAACATCTCACTGGAATCGATGAATGGCAAATGTGGTGTTCCTCGAATGGGTGTCTGCATCAAAGACACATGTAACTGAATTGTTTTTAGTTTGCAAAAAATTTCATAATACTGAAATATCAAATAACCCCCACCTCAGTGTTTGGAGAATGTATCAACGCTAAAACGCAAAATACATTTCTGTCCTCTGTCCAGGGGTATAACAATTTATATTTATATTATTGTTGAACTTTAGATATTTCGAACTATCAAAAATCAGCCATGCTGGAAATGACCGTGAAGAGGTTTTTCTCGGTCACTTTAGCAAAGGAAGGTAGGTACATTAACACATGCATTTGCAAAGGTTGTTTTTTTTATCTAAACAACATCGGTAAAATATTAATGTTATACCGTAAAGATGTGGTGATATTTCACGTATCATGAAAGTGGAGTTAGTCGGTTAAATTCATTACCTTGAAAATTAAATCATGTCTCTTTGAAAGATATTTTGAAAACTAATGCGGAAGAAGGAAATGAATTAAAGTATTCAACTCGCGGTCGATGGGGGAAAAACCAGCCGGTGCGGAACACCATTAATACGAATGTCGGAACTGGAGGTGGGTCAATGCCATGTAACAACTGAACTTCGACTAATTTTAGTTAAACATATTTAATATAATCAATGCATTCACTAATTATACTCAAGATTTACATAGGGCGAATTAGCAAATGTACATACAGTTCAACACATTTGTGCAAGTCAGTTTCATAGTTTTAGAGAGTTTAATTAATGAAACAATCATATGCAGATAATTTAATCAACAGATGTGAAATATACTAATGCGGCGGAGGTAGTCGGACCCGGGACTACAATCCACAGCCAGTGGGGAAAACTATACCTAATACAGGCCACAGCTGAGCCAGATGTACGAATTGAAAAGAGTCAAAACTGGGATTTGAAGAGTCTTTGTTAGTAATACTTCAACGTGATTCCTTCTCTTCTCTGTAATGTATGACTGTACA
Source organism: Ostrea edulis (assembly GCF_947568905.1). Classification (NCBI taxonomy): domain Eukaryota; kingdom Metazoa; phylum Mollusca; class Bivalvia; order Ostreida; family Ostreidae; genus Ostrea; species Ostrea edulis. The sequence goes on along the minus strand of NC_079165.1, from coordinate 25,516,643 downwards.
TTCATGAGCATAAAGCATTGATTGATTGAAATAGGGATGCATGCAAATTCTACTTGCAATGAGAGCTAGTTAATCTTATCTGTTTTCTCAAACTGAATGTTTTAAATTTTCAACAGACATAATCCTTTATTCAGATCATTTTTTGGAGCGTCACCCTTGGCTAGCGAAGATGTGGATAAAGGCTGGTTCAAATGAAATGTCACGCCTTATCGGGGGGGGGGGGGGGGGGGGGGAGGGGGGGGGGGAGGAGTAACATATGGAAAAAATCACGTTGGTGTTTTAAGAATTTTCTTAAAAATCACAAGGTCAGAAATGACAAGACTTGTAAAATACGGCAATAGCTCCCATATATATAATTTATTCAAATCATTGTCACCTGCGGCCCGGAAGGGACCACAACAAGATTTCAAAGTTTATCACAGGATATCTAGGGGAATCGTTTAAAATAAGTAGAAATGCAATTCGTAGAAACAATATGCAAACATCTTCATTAGTGTAAACAAATGTGTTCAAATCATGGCCACAATAGGGGTTTTAGATATTTAGATGGGATTCATTTCATTTCAAGAACAAGACTGCTATAGATAAGACCCTGGGGGTCTGGATTGGGATCAAAGCGTCATATAGAACCACACTGTATACAGAAAACACGGATAAACTGTTCTGAACGTCACTGCAGGAAGTTTTAAAAGTGTATATAAAATTAGTTATAAAAACATCACGAGTACATTTTAAATGCATACATCCTCATATAGTTAGATTCAATTCTGATCAAGCCACCCCCACTCCCACCCCAGGGGAATAAGTTATATATAGGTGGGGAAAACAAATAGAGGGCAGCAGGTGTTAATCACGGTTACATAAAAATCTTAAATTCTTTTCATCAACGAGCCTATTGTGAATAGCATCCATAGATATGTACGATCTATGACACCTTTGATCTACAGCAAAGGTTCAGAGAACCCAATGGGATTCTATCGTGTTTTGCATAGCAACATGTCATTAAACGTGATCAAACTAATTTGCATTGAGAGACATACAGTGTACATATATGTCTGCCCAGTGCCTGCTCTTAGGTTATTGTTGAGCAATTATTATAAATTTTTAATCTTAGGAATCACATTTCTGTGTCAGCAAGGTAGCTCAGGTGAGCTTTGTGGTTCATGAGCCTTTTGCTTGTTTACTAGAAATCGGACCGGTAAACTGTGTTTCGGGTATTCATAATTACATATCTGCTGCTGTATATAGTAATCCCACTCCTATTATTTCATATAATTACACCACTATACCCGCAATGTATCACGAAAGTTCGGGTAATCTGTTGTTAGTCCGCTCTATCTGTCTGTCACGCCATCTTCTTCCTCCAATTCCTCCTACAATTTACGCAGCCAATTCATCCTTTGGAACATGATCCGAAGTATCCTGTAGATGTGCAGTAAAGTTTCTGAAAAGGCAGCTGCAAATAAAAACCTTATCCCTCTTTTAATTTTCACAGTCTGTTGTAAATCCGACCACTCATACTTCTACTTTTTCTGTTCACAACAATTCCTTTACGATGAATACTCAATACATATTTATTTTAATGTTTTTTATTACACTATTCTATTGTAAAAAGAAGAGAGCCGCATCACATTCATCTCATTTTCCACAATAGCAATGCTGTAGATAACTAGACTAAGTTCATACTCTTCTTACTTTTATAGTAACTGTTACACGTCTGTAAATAACCAGTTTATATTCAGTTTTCTATCTACATGTCTGTAAATAGCAAGTCCATGCCACTTTACTTGGGACAGTAATGTTTTGAATAACCAAGTCATTTTCATTTTATTTTTTCGTAATTACACGACTCTAAAGTACTAAATCATACTCATTTGAATGTTTAGAATTATATGAGTAATATTACCAGGTCATGATCTCATTTTCCATAAGAAGAATGCTACAACTAGCAAGCTCACACGTATTTCTAAGGATAGAAGTGGCGTTTCTCGATATTACATAATTTTTCGTGACATTTCACTTGCATTCTATCTCGTTTCTGCAAACATTCTTAGGGTATATTACCATGCCTGTTTTTGAGTTAGCATATATATTTACGGTCATATAAAAGTGACATGGTAGTCAGCTCTTGTGTATTACAATAAGTTGTAGAAATGGACATTACTATAGCAAAGAAGGAGGGTAAAATATTTGGTAGAATCGGATATCGAATCTGGGGCCCTTGCACTATGATCTTTTTTCAATTTTTTTCCCTAGTTAATTGATCTAACCACCTACCCATTCTGATATACATGTACGAAGTGTGGTAATATTACAATAGTATATATTCAAACCTTTTTCTGATATACGGAGTGTGGCAATATTACAATAGTATATATTCAAACCTTTTTCTGATATACGGAGTGTGGTAATATTACAATAGTATATATTCAAACCTTTTTCTGATATACGGAGTGTGGTAATATTACAATAGTATATATTCAAACCTTTTTCTGATATACGGAGTGTGGTAATATTACAATAGTATATATTCAAACCTTTTTTCGGAAATCATGATACAAGAACTCTTTATGTCGAGGAGATGAAAAGAATGTCGGAAAAGTCGCGTATGTCATTAAATAATGACATAACGGTAAATGACTAGCTTATAACACTTTACCTTTTATAATGACACAGTTGGATATGATTAGCTCATATGCATTTTTTATATGACAATGCTGTAAATAGCTAGCTCATACTAATTTCATTTTCCATGGCGCACGTGTAAAATAGTTCATATTAATTTTATTTCAAATAATTCTGTAAATAAGTTATTTATTTTTCGTTCACGATTACGTGGCTCTAAATAACCAAATAATTCTACTTGTAGTCTCCGTTGCCCTCAGCAGCTTCAGCTTGGTTCTGATCTGTATATCGATCATCATCAGTGTAGCCTTGTGGAAACGGTTGGTTATCAAATATACACGTACATGTATCATCACTACATAAAACGAGTCTTAAACAATGAATAATAAATCAACATATAACCATTTAAATAGTATTAATTCGAATGTTATCTATTACAATTGTTTTGATTGGACAAAATTAATGCTGGACTAGAATTTACACATTAAATCCAAAAACGTAATGAATTCATACGCGCCTAAAAGCATATACCATAGTGCTTGGGCTCCGCGGGTATGTTAAGGCAGGTCATGCTTCATTTATGCACGTAAACTGCATAATTTTTAAAATCTGTCTTACACAAAAAGAGGGAGCTACTAACTGTTAAAAACTATTTTGGTTGTTTACTTGAGAACATTTTGTATCATAACAACATGACAAACATGCGCTTCCGTATGACGTCACTGTATGACTGTTATAAATAGATCATGGAGGTACCTTAATAGAAAATGTAAAAGTAACACATTATCCCAAAATTTAAATATTGGTCTAACTGGCGATAATGACGGTAAAATACCCATAGTATATCAGAATTATTGATAGAATCCTACCACTTTCAATAAGAAGTAATTATTGAACATTTAAACACGAAACCATCTAGGCCTAGCCCATGTTTTACATTTTGCACTGATGCTATGCAGTTTTGTTAACAGACGATTCTGTCAGTAATTGCCGTGTACATTAGTTTATGACCTTTCAAACGGCGTATAAGAAGTATATAAAAGTATGTGGTCTAATGTGCTACTTTTGCAGTTTTATTTCAGTCTGTGACAGATGAAAATCGGATCGACATGCTAAATGGAATGTTTTCTCCGTTAAACAAAATTGTCAATGAATGATATCAACATACCTTCTTAATATCAATAAATTCTCAGCGTTTCACATATATATTCCATATATCCCATGTCATATATTTCAAATACTCCACATTTTGTCGATATTTGCATGGCACACATAAACAAATTCCTTGCATGTGTCAACGTCACTCGCAATCTCTACCCAGAGTTATCGTTCCTTACACTCACTTACACCTTTGTCAACGTCTCAAGGGTTTTACAAGATTTTTGTAAAATGGCACGTATGCTCAAATAAAGTACATAAAGAATATATAGTAATGGGGAAAAAATATACAAATAGTTGCTTGTCCTACATTTTCCCGATATTTTATAAAATATTTCTTAGTTTTATTAGCCGTAAAAAAAAAGTGGATTTACACGTGGAATAACATTGTTTATTTTGAGACGTTAAAGAGTTTTTACCACAATTTTTATTGTTTGTAAATTTATATGAAAATGTGGTGTTTTGAATCGTGCTATTATTATTTTTTCGATATAAAGCGTGATTTGGTGATTATTTTGTATCGAAAGTGCAAAAAGCCAGATATGCATATTCTCGTTAGAGATTTTCGCGCCATTAGTTTGTGACGTCATACGTGTCAATCGCGGTGAAGCGAGAAAGCATGAAAACATTTAAACAAGTTGAGAACAGCACATACATCAGGCTATTGATGCAAAATGGAGAGATTCAACAGTTACAAGTCCCATTATATTGTGTTGTACAGTATATAGCTGTAATCAGTAATCAGCACAAAAAGAAAAGTTTCTTTACTTATACCAATGAGGCAAGTTGGAGAAATTTTGTGAGCTTAGAACTAAATTTAGAAATACTTCAAACCAACGGAAAACCATCTTCAATGACGAACTTTCATATTGCATTCTAACCCATTTAATTCCTGATATCGACATTTCTGTTTACAAATTAATAGGCTCGTTGTCCTTCAGACCGGACATAATCAGTTTGAGAACTCTTATAGCCTACCAGGTATTGAGGCAATCATTGAAGTCGCCGCGGGTCTGGCACCCACAGAAATTTCTGTGTAGCATACACTTTTTATATATATGCACAGTTCTTTGATTTCATATGCAACGATATACCCCCCCCCCCCTTTATGAAATGACTACACGGTCTATCAGACTATCCCTACCCCCTTCCCCCGATTAAAATAGTAAGAAAATGAAAAAGTCGAAAAAATGCCAGTTAATAATCGTCAAAAATGCTGAAATACGGCGGCTTTATTTTAAAAAATGACGGTGTGTGCCAACGTAGTGAGAAAAAAAAAATGCAACAATATAATGAATGACAGCCCCCCCCCCCCTCCCATTATTTTTTTTAAGTAATGAGAGGGACGATTATAAGGTAGAGGTTACGACTATTGGCCCCATCCCCCTTCTCTTTCTCTCCCACCCTCTTAAACAGACACTATACGATTTGAGAAGTCGATAGATTTTCATCAGATTGGTAATTTTAAAATCCGGTTGCCTCCCCCTTTCCCTTTGAAAAATAAAATTATAAATTAAATCGATATCGGTAAATCGACTGTTTCCTTCGACACATTGTAGGTCAATGCATCAATTTAATTAAAAGCAATTGAAATCTTTTCTACCTTCTCCAGTGTAACGGTTAGAGAAGAACTGATTTTAATTAGATCTGCATTGGCTAATCATGCGCGGATCTAGAGGGGGTCGGGGGGGGGGGGGGGTCCGGACCCCCCCACCCCCACCCCCTGGAATTTGCAACGATAAAAAAAATTACAATATAACGATTTATAAGAAAAATGAGTTATATCACGGGTTCGATTTTGTGAAAAGGTTCACCCCCACCCCCCCCTTGGAAAAAATTTCTGGATCCGCGCCTGCTAATGCATGTTACACTCTACATATACAGACCTCTAATGCTTTAAAAATATCATGATCTACAAGAGAACACCAGAGTTCTTGAAAAGTGTCGGTAATGTCGGATTATCCGATAAAAGTAGTAAATGTCCGACACGAGTTACTTAATTGTCGGTCCTGATGGCCGATATAAGATCGGGATCGAAGTCCGTTTTTTACCGGGGAAAATGGTGGCCATGTGGCCCATAAATTTTCAAACCGATGCTAAATCCGGCAACACATTGAAACGTGAACGTAAGGAATCAGTTGTGAGGAACTACGAGGAGAAGAGAACCCGATTGTATCTCCGCCTGGCAATCTGGGAGACAATGGCTTTTGTTTGTAGCGTTTTTACCTACTGTTTGATGACACAATCTGCTCTAAGTCGAAACTGACGAAAGACCAACTACACTCGGGCTTAAGTGAGAGAAAAAGTAGCTACGATTGCAAAGGAAGATGAGAAAGAAGTTGAGAGGAATATACAGGATAGAGAGAAAAATGGAGGATGAGAGAGAAGTGGAGGGTGAGAGAGAAATAGAGCAAGAAAGTCACTCAGATAGTGAAAGTGAGGAAGATTCATTCAGAGTATAAGGAAGATGAGAAAGGGTATGAAAGATGATTTATAAACTTATAGCTGAGATGGAGATTGAATACAATTACACATGTAGTAAATAAAATATATGAAAACCTCAAAAGCGATGCATTTTTATCTGGACTGACAAAATTTTGTTTGGGCTGACACTATTTCTAACAGTGTCAGACCAAATGTCTGACATTTCAAAAGAAATTTCAAGAACTCTGGAACACAGTCAAAATGTTTGCAAACGAAAGTGTCATTCAGATATTTACCAAAAGTTTCCCTTCTGTGAGCGGGATCTCCGTCCGAGTGGTCAATGTCGATGTAGTATTAGGCTAATATAAATGCTTGCTGAGGGAATTTCTTTAAGATTGGGCTCAGCGGCAGGTTCAAATATGTATGGCGGAATCTTAAATGCTAACGGGATGTCATCGATGTCGGAACATTAACTATCCATTCTGTATAATTTATGACTTTCAATAGAATCTATTCACACACATATACATAGCTGCTGTAGCACATTGACACGTATGACGTCATGACGTATCACGTGACTAGATAGCTCATTAGTGACGATTTGAGAAGCGGAAGCTTTGAATATATAGAGATAAAATGCATGTTTGTATCAATTATTGGGAGTAATGAAACACTATAACAGCAGAAACGTGCTTTATTAAGGTTACTCCTTCTGATTTTAATTACATTAAAAATCGTGGTAAAAACCCGTGTAAGTGAGAGCAAGGAACGACAACTCTGGGTAGAGATTGCGTCACTCGATGTATAGTCATGACGTCATCAGTTTACTTTCATATCGATCAGACAGAAATTACACAACAGCAATATAGCATTTCGAATTTCGTTGAATCTTAGTAGCTGCATGGTTTATTTTATGCATACATAAAACTTAAATAAAAAATAAAATCGGAATTTAATATATACTTAGTGATATAGATCTACTTATTTCAATTATGACGTCACATTGTTTCGCGGATTTCATCCCAGTTAAAATTGTCATAACCTGCCTTAACGTACCCGCGTCCAGTAATTATTTTTAAAAATTGTTAGTACAGTGAACGAATTGGAATTATATGATTCAAACATTGTTTTGAAGAATTCATCTATGTGTAAATTCGTGACATTTTACTCACACACTTAACATAAAAGTGTCTCACACTTTTATTCAGTTTGTGAGTAAAATGTCAAGAGTTTACACATTGATAAATTCTTCAAAAATAATGTTTAATCCTATAATAAACATTAAGTAGGCGTTTTTGTAATATTGTTTAAAGAGAGAAAGAAAAATGTAATAGATTGTGCATTAACCCTGTTTTATCATTGAGATACGCTAAGACAAGACAATCTGTTTAAGCTTACAAATGCAAATATGCTACATGCATTTGATTTTTGTATATTTGCAATTTGAACATCATGCAGTTATTGATAAAATTCTATTTTAAATGTATAGCGTTGATAATGTTACCATTGTCGGGCTAAACTTTATCATAACGAAATTTGCAATATATAAAACAGATCATAGAATTCTGAATTATGGGAGAAGTATAATGAATGAATGGACACTGGCAAAATAATGGGAAACAAAAACAACAGTAAGATGCTGAACAAGAGTGTATAAACTCTTCACTGTGATATTGTTTATAGCTTGTTTGCAAGGTCATGAGGGTGAAAGTGATCTTGGCCAGAGGAAACGTATAAATATATGTAACCAATCGGAGTATAACAAAGAAGTCACCAGAGGTCAAGCATTTGTATATTTTATTTACGAGAAACAAGAAATTAAAGATTATGCAAAAACATAAAAGTGAAGTTGAGTATGCCACGTTAATTTATAGATTTTCCAAGGAAATAATTGTGTTGGCTTTGAGTTTGAATTAAAAGCCAATGTCAATAGTGCTGATTTTTAAGATATAACAAATATGGTCAGGAATGTTGAAGGATGTATGGGGGTATAAATGCGAGGAACAGAGGCAGAGTTCTTCAGTAGCTGAACAGAACTTTGTCTCTGTCCTTTCATTTGTACAGGTGAGATATTAAGTATAATTGCGCACTTTTTAATTCTTCAGATGACTTTGTTAATTTGTGTGTGTGAACTTTTATGATAATGTTTGTAATTATTACTGTATATTGTGTAATATGGATTGTAATCAATAATTATAATGATGAAATGTTTCTTTAATAAAATAGTAGCTGAACAGAACTTTGTCCCTGCCCTTTCATCTGTACAGGTTGAACGAAAAAGGGCTACTCCGTTGAGTGTAATTGTGATGAGAAATAAATTCAGTTCAGTTCAGTTCAGCCTGAGAATACAAAGATCCCGAGGCTAGTTGGTACTTAGCAAGTATTTGCATATCACGCTTTGCGCCATAGCTGACTTAAAAATACTCTTCCCCAAACTTGTTATATGAGCCATTACGAAGTTCAAGTCAGTTATGGGGCGAAATTGGATATGATAACTAAATCAAATTTCTAACTCAATACGGAACATCGGAACAATTATTTCGTCCCAGATTCCGTCGCGGTTTGATATTTAGTACGTCCAACGAGATCTCGTCTCTGCGTTAACGTAAGCAACTTTTTAGTAAACAAGTACATGTAACTACGTGGAGAAAAAAAGTTGCCTTCATATCCGTCTGGAAATTGTTCGTTAGCAAGAAACGTAGTTCTGCCCAAACTTCAAAGTCGTGCAGTTGGAGGGGGAATTATCCTTCACTTCAATGCATCGGTTCAACCTTCCAAATCTCTTTACCATTCATCACTGCTGAAAAAATATCGTTCTTTGCATGTTAAAATAACAAACTTTGTATGTGAGAATAACGGGATAAGTTTGTCACATGACAAGAAAAAAAGGGAAGAGAGACCCTTCTCTTGCTACGTGCGTGGAGGTCAATTCATAAAATGTGATTATTTACATGTCTGACATCACTGCATAGTGATAGATTCTTATAATGACCCTAAAACATCTAACATCGGAGTGAATATCCACACACACTAGCGGAAACACAAGGTACTGTGAATTTTGTTGTGCAGCCTCCCGCTACCAAACATCAGAAACTTAATCTAAGAACTCGTATTTTTGGTACCAGGATATTCGCTTGCAACATTCTGAAAAATAATCTTCAAATCAGGCAGACCTTTTGTTTCAAATCGTCTTTAGCCATCAATAATTTGTATACAAGAGTTGCCCAAGAGACACGTTTTTCGCAACTTTTTTTTTTCAAACGAGTTCCAAAATTTTATCGTTCCCATATCCCGTATTCATACCTGTATAAAAAAGTTTCCATAGAAAATATTATTAACTCATCACGCTTAAAGTTAATGCTATCATTTAATACCATTGAAACGAACAGGGATATATTTCATAACTCCTATAAGGAATACAAAATGGAGAGTTAGGCAAACACGGACCCTGTATATACCAGAGATGGAATCAGGAGTCATCCGTAGTCAAAATCAGTGTGTCAAGAACGGCCTAACAATAATTATGAAACACATACGACAGCATTTGACCCAATGATAGGTTATATTGACAAACTAGATCGATATAACGACCATAGAATTTGCGAAATGTTTACTTTACACGAGACTGTTGAAACCCTTGTAACATCAACTTGTTTCTCAGTAGCCTGCCTCGACTTAAAAACTTATCATACGCAGAACAAGTTCAGTTGAGAGATATAAGCACCATATGCAGGTGATAATGGAGTATTGCTGCATGTATATTGGAAGTTGACGATGGAGAAGCTGAAACCACACGATCCATTCTGGTGAATCTCTGAGTGAGTTCACCTCATTGTTAACTTTGGAAGGTTTGAGATTTCTCTTTTAACCAACCATCGATTTACTGACGTTTTTATCAACCAATCAAATTGTGCGTTTTAAGGCATCTATCGGTGAGTCAATGGCTCTACTAACCAAAACTAATTATTCAATAAGCAATATAAAGTTCAATATAAAAATGAGAAAGCATACATTGTCACTTTATATCTGTTACTGCTTCTAGGTTTAGCCTGCTGGGATATGATGGTGATATTCTATAATACACACTAATCATGTTTTTTTTTTCACTTGTGGGATGAATGAGAGAAAATATTGTGAAAACTGTTGTGAAATTCCTGATCATTTAACAAATCGGTTATTGACTTTTGATGACGTCTACTGACTGTAGGGACCTGGGCAGGTATTGGTTGATCATTCCTGGTCAAGTTCGAATAGTCACGAATAGAATTCGTCAAAAGTCAACAACTGCATATTAAAAACTGACCCATTAAATGTTTTAGAGACATTTAAAGCCACTTCTCATTAATCAATAGATATGTGAATTAAAAGAGGACACTTGAACGTGCTAAATTGAAAATCTCCTTGTTTCTCTCTTAAATGATCGATTCCGTTTCCCATTAGTAGATAATGACAAGGACTTGGAGAGTTGGAATGAAATGAAAAGGATTGGTGGACTATAGATATTTTATAAATAACTTGAGATGATAATGTAGTACTTATTTCTCTTTGTTGTACGGTTTATTTTGTTCATTTTTTCTACATTAATTCTTTACTTTAAGAATTGAAATAGCCATTTTTATATAGTTAAATAATTCTACATATGAGTGCTTAATACTATTCTAAAGTGTGTACAATATCCTTAGCTTGCCAGAATGAACTATAGTGAAGGACTAATGCAGAAAAAGCCTCTGCTGGTGGACTGTTAGCCCCCGAGGGTCTCTACAGCCCAGTAGCTAAGTACTTCGTTACTAGCTTGAAAATACGGATGTATATTTAATTGCTGTTATAAAATTTAGAAATTCATTTCAAAATTAAGGATTATCTCCCTCATGCAAAGCTCTTATCCTTGGACGAATTTGGCTCCACTTGTTTGGCACGCTGTTTTTGGCTATATTTAGATCTAAAACTTCATAGTTATTTCGGATTTCAAACATTTCGGTTGAGCATCACTGAAGAGACATTATTTGTCGAAATGCGCATCTGGTGCATCAAAATTGGTACCGTATAAGTTTTACATTATGACCCCTGGGTCGAGGCCTCTGCTGGTGGACTGTTAGTCCCCGAGGGTCTCTACAGCCCAGTAGCTAAGTACTTCGTTACTAGCTTGAAAATACGGATGTATATTTAATTGTTGTTATAAAATTTAGAAATTCATTTCAAAATTAAGGACTCAAATTCTCAGGGACCGCTGTACACATTTTGCAGGATTGTTAGTCATAATATGTCACAAGTGCTCACAATCAATAAATAAATAGAAAAATAAAGCTTAAGACACCTCTCCTTTTCTCAGGCTCTTGATCGAATTTGCTTTGAAGCAAAATATATTATAGATATCTGGGCTCCTATAATTACTTATGAAAATACATTAACCATATATCTTCTAGTACGTGCTGTGAAAATACATTGACTATATCTACTAGTAAGTGCTGTGAAAATACATTGACTATATCTACTAGTACGTGCTGTGAAAATACATTGACTATATATCTACTAGTACGTGCTGTGAAAATACACGTAAGTATTTATGTTTCGGTTAATTATATTACAGGTACAATGATAAACCAAAAGTGTAAAATTTTAATAAAGAAAGTAAAATCATACTAGTGCATTCCACTTTGCATATAATGTAAACAAAGAAAATATATAATTATTTGTTTAGAATATTAAATTCAGAGACGTCAACTTAACGATATCTACACATGCATGTATATATATTGGTAAATAAATTACATATACATAAAAGGTGAAGATAAAGAACAGTGATCAATCTCATAGCTCCTATAAGCAATACAAAGTACATAGTTGGGCAAACACGGACCCCTGGACACACCAGAGGTGGGATCAAGTGCCTAGGAGGAGTAAGCATCCATTGTCAATCGGTCACGCCCGCCGTGAGCCCTATATCCTGATCTGGTAAACGGAGTTATCCGCAGTCAAAATCAGTCAAATACATGACGTGGTAGACGTCTTTATGTTCCTAAAACAGCGGGCAATACATTCGAATCACGTGGTATCGTCTTTGTATAGAGCGAGCTACTCCGTGTAGGTCATCGAGTTCAAACATGTTTCCATAATGGAGAGGCTCCTAGTGAAAATTTTGCTAAATGTTTTTTTTAAAATATCGACGAATATGGGCTACGTTTATCACCATACGAAATTAATTTTTTTTTTAATAATATACAACCATAACTTAAATTATTTAAAGGGAAAGGCAACCCTAACCACATTGTTGGCTTTATCGTAAATGATAATCTTTAACAACAAAAATCCTTGCTTAACAATTAAATCAATATTAATCTATTTTATATTTCAAATTACCCGCTGTAAAACCCACCTTATTTGATTGCAGGCAGCTCTATTTCGATATTTTATTATGTGTTGTAGGGGGTAAGATTGCATAATCATACCTATGTGGTACATATGTTCTTGTATTTTTGTTTTCGACTCATTCTGACCTCCACTAGCTATTCTGTTATATAACTTCGTCATTTTCAAAATAAATGACATTTTTTCAATTCACATCACTGTCATGTTTTCACTGCCTTTATCAAGTAACAAGCAAAGGCTACTTGGCAAGTCATGTTAACTAAGGCATATAAATCTATCTTATATTTCAAATTACCCGCTGCTAAGAGAGCGGCCATTGAAGTTTAATTTATTACATCACACCGTCGGTTCCGGTTTATTTCATCAGCAGCACTGTAAACATTGATAAGTCATGAACAGTTAAGTTTGGAGTCGTATATATTTGAACCCGTTCTTTCACAAGAGGAATTTAAGAAAAGAAGATGTTTAGTCGAGTCGCAGACCAGGTAAACGGTACTCGTTTCTTCATACATGTACATGTTTCAAACTTCAACTTGTCATTACGCAAATGATGGATCCACAGTTTACATAGTATTTTCTTTTCAAATAACTTTGTTGGGGCAGGCATTTGGGGGGGGGGGGACTTTTTTCACATCTCCCCTTCGCATTAGTGCAATTAACTGCTTGACAAGAAGGCATCCACCTATTTACAATGCATTCTTAAAATCGACGACATGCACATCTTTGATGATCTTAAAATCTCATCAAAACCAGAACAGACAGTGTGATGTCAAAATTATTGATTTTTGTGGTCTTGAATACAAAAGAGTTCCGGTTCATGACAGTCTCTATAGATGGCGGGAAATTCAATTTTTAACGTTTTAAAATTAGTACCGAGGCTTATCTAGGTCGTGTATCAACAGAATGGTATGACAAATCTTTATCATATAATTAATCCTATCATTTATCATGTAAATTTTATTTGGTTGCCTTTCCCTTTAATCGTACCTAATATAGTCTATATATTTCAGACCTGTAGAAGTATGAGCGGGGCCAAATTCATATGGGAATTTCAGCTAATGAGGAAACTCCAAGCTTAAACTCAGAGTTATATACCGTTTGTGGCGAATTTATGCGCCGTGTAACATTTAAATCATGAAAGTGCAAATGTTAATAAGTTGAATCATGTAAATTTTAACATGAAATAAGAAATATTATTCTTATAGATATATTGGGGGTCATTTTATGTCTCATACTATTTCCTTTTCAAGAGGACAGCTCACCGAAGCTTGTTTTTGCTTTAAAAATCAACACTGTAAAACTGTATGAGAATGAAATATGTCATTTATTTTAGACAACAAATGACGAAGATAAAGGTTCATACAAAGAAGGGGGGAAATCAGCGATCCACGAACACTGTCATAATCTTGCACAATATATCAACCCATCATTTCTGATTCCCCCCATATAGATAATTTCACAAATAAATATGGTACTGACCAGTTCAAACAGGGGAAAATCAGTAGATACATACAATGTAATTACATAGGATTTCAACACATCTGTCCTGATTTTCCCCATACATGATTATCACAAATAACAAACAATGACTAGTTAAAATACAGACCTTGGAAACTTGTTCCAAAGTGTACAACAAGCAAAAAGATGGCGAACAAAAAGGGCCAAAGATATGATTAACAAATCATATTCAGAGCCATCCAAAGTGAGCTGTCTTGTAAATTGTGTAACAAATTCAAAACATTTATATACATAAGTTGTGAAAAACATAACTACAATTCAACCATAATGGAGGTAATTAATGGATATTTCGGTTGGACCCTGTTGGTGAGTCAGCACGCAAATATGACTAAAACAGGTACTTTAAAGTGGGAAGGGAAATGGATTGGGGTTTTTTCCACAGCAGTTAAACACTGACCTGCATGGTAACCCCGTTGTTACAGTAGTTAAACACAGACCTGCATGGTGACCCCATTGTTGCAGCAGTTAAACACTGACCTGCATGGTAACCCCCGTTGTTGCAGCAGTTATACACTGACCTGCATAATGACCTCATAATTGCGACACTTAAACACTGACTTGCATGGTAAACCCCATTTTTAGGGAAGTAGGACACTGGCATTTTTGGTAAAAGTTATATATGGTGAAAAATGGGCCTGCATAGAAAGATACCGGGTATAGCCAATGAGTGAAATAAGCCAACAACTTGATGCAGCAGTTAAATACTGACCTGCATAAAATATTTGAACTTTACAACGAATGAGCTGATTCAGGAGAGGTGAAGTGATCAAAGAGAGAGTGTAGGGATGCGAATATAGCGTTTCAAGGCATTAGAGTTCCAGTGACCTAATTGTTGAACATAATTCTCCGAGTACCCTTTTTGTGCTGCATATGTTGCTGCCCCAATGCGAAAACTGACCTTTGTATAGTGCAGGATTGAGACCCACATACTTAATGATGTTTGAAGGTTCTTTGGAAACATAATTGTACGTAATCGGAAAACCATTTCTATATTGAAAAAGTGGACCAGATGTATGACCTGAATGCGACAGATAACGGTGTAATGTTTTGACGGGGCAATGGTCCAGTGTGGGGGAGCCCTCTACACAAATTGTGACAGGCTTGTTCATTTTTTGGGTTTTGATTGCACTCTAGAGGGAGTTGAGCCATTGTATTAAAACTCTACATCTTGAAGGTGAATGACTTTATCTGATGTAATGCCTGGTTTTACTGTGACCTCACCAAGTCTAAGGAAAGCATGAAAACAAATAGAGAAAAGGGCTTCTAACATGATACGATAATCCAAAACAGAAATGGTGTGGGGTATAGCCTTGATAATCTGAAGCAAGATATCTCTGGTAATTGGCAGGCGTGAATCCACTGTGGGAGACAACCTGTGACAACCCCTTAGTATCTTTTTCACAATAAACATCTGTGTAGGGTCCGGTAATGCAAGTATCTTGTGTACATAGCCTATGGCAGAAATATGGGAAGAAATTGTACTTGCACTAAAATGGGATGCATGCAAGTGGGCTATAAAGTTGCATATGTCAACCACACGCAAGGGTAAAGCTCTCTGACCTTGAAATGTTTGCAGGAGTTGCCATGATCGCCGGTACGCTAATTGAGTTGATAATGCCAAGGATGCAGATAAAAGTGTCCGTGCCCCATGTACTAAATGTGTAGAAGAGAGTGTGGAATGGGTATCTGACATTCCTCCAGATACGGTGCTAGCTGCCGAGCTGCCTGGAATTGAAAACGAGATAGCTTGTCTGCAATTACATTCAATTTCCCCCTAATATGTTTGGCTTTGAAGTGAATATTGTTGTAAAGGCAAGCAAGCACAAGCCTCCTGATAAGTCTCATGATAGTTTTGTCTTTGCTAGATTGTTTGTTAATGATTTGTACTATTGCCATGTTGTCAGTTAGATAAAGAATGCTTCTATTGTGTAGTTGTCTTCCCCATATTTCTAAGGCCAAGACAATGGGAAAGAGTTCCTTAATTGCAATCTGGAAATGATCAAGTTCTTTTGACCAAGATTGCGCAAACCAGTGTGATCCCAACACTGCCGCAAAGCCAATTGACCCTGATGCATCCGTGTACAGACTTATGTAATCAGAGGAGTCCCATTGTTGAGGGATGAAAACTGATTTTCCATTGAAGTGCGAGATGAACTGGAACCACATACTTAGGTCAGCACGCGCCTCTTTGGTGAGATAAACAAAATGGAAGGGTTTTGAGATATTGCAAGTTAAATCGATAAGGCGTCGCAAGAAGGCCCTACCTGGCACTATCACTGTACAAGCAAAATTTAACAAGCCTATAAGGGATTGTAATTCACATAGGTGTACCTTCTTCCGATGACAGAAATCACTGAGCTTGCTGCTAATTTTTATAATTTTCTCCTGGGGCAACCTACACTCCATGGCGAGAGAATCAACTTCGATGCCATATATAATTAACTGTGTTGTAGGGGCAACAGTTTTGGCCATATTGATAGGTATATTAACCTGGTTACACACAAAAAAAGGAACCGTGATAAGTCCTCCCGACATTTTTCGACACTGGATGAAATGAAAAAGAAATCATCAAGGATATGGGATATCCCCGATGCATGATATTTGTTGAGCATGATCCAAACCAGAGCCTGACTTAACTCCTCAAATATTTTGCATGAGCTACTGGCTCCCATGGGGAGGCAGCGGTCATAATAATATCTACTTTTCCACGTAAACTCAAGAAGATGATAGTCTGATGGATGTATGGGCACTATGCGGAAAGCATCCTTAATGTCAGATTTTGCCATAAAAGCCCCCCGCCCAAAATATTGTACTAGTGAAATAACTTTGTCTATCGTATCATATTGAACTTCGAAATTTTCACGAGGAATGTATGTATTAACTGACTGACCTTCGGGGAATGATAAGTCATGAATGACTCTATATTTACCTACTTCTGATTTGGGAACAATGCCTAATGGTGATGTAACAAAATTTGTTAAAGGTGGATCATCGAAGGGGCCTGCTATTCGTTGTGCTTGTATTCCTTTCAATATGTACTCATTAATGGCCTCCACGTGGTCCCTAGTTGATTTATGATTCTGTGGTGAAGATCCCAAGGGTGCGCCTACACAACCTAACCTAAACCCTCTACAAAATCCCTTAACTAAGTATTGTGATTTATTTGAATCATAACCTAGTAGCTCCTTACGTAGTATTGCTGGTTTTACTGGGGTTGGAAGAGGTACGGGATGGTTGGTGTGGCTGGGGCTTGGGTTTAGCAAAACACTTTGTTCTGGGATGTCTATTGCCACATTCCTGACACACATGGGCATATTTACATGGGGATACTGAACATTTATCACCCCGGTTGTAGGCGAAACACACCTTTTGGGGACGAAAATTAGACTTCTTAGCATATGGGGGATGGGATTTATCTGAGAATTTTGGTCCCATGGCAGCAACCCGCAGCCTCAGTTCCGGTACTGGCTGTTGCCATGGAAGTAAGGAGGATTCTCTTAACTTGCGAAAAGTTTCATCATATCCCCGCCATGCCTCGTCAACATGCAATCTGCTAATCTCCCTGATGTATGCACAGTATTTTAGGAGATTGCATGCCTCCGCTGGATATCTCTGAAGGTATATGGACATAAATGTTATAAAAGCATCAATCCACTGATTGATGGAGAGCGGAGACTTTTGTTTTTGGCTCTGCTCTACATCAATTTTCCCTGCCTTTATGGTGATTGAAAGGGGATCATCTGTATAATTGGGCAGTAGTGTTCTGAGGTCAATAAATTCATTGGCCCAGATTTTGCACTTGGTTTTCATAGGGACTGTAGCCCCTAAGGGTATGTTATCACTGATTGTAATGGGTGTGGGATTGCGTGCCGACTCACCCTGAAATACTGCGTCAAGGATGGTGGTGACATTGTCACTCGAAATGGCTTGGTTGGAAGTGGTGGGTATGTCCTCGCAAGTCCCATCCATTTGGTGCCGTGAATTGGGAGACGTCTGTTCTGGGGGAACGTTTGCATTTTGGGCCCGTGCCTGCTCCTGGACGATGTGTCTCGCCAGTTTTTCATAGTCTATGATGGGTGTCAACTCTGCAGGCTCTTGTTCCACAGACGGGTTGTGTGGTGCTACACTGTGACGGCTGGACTTCTTTGGAGCGGGCCGGGGTGAAGCTGGTCGCTTCCTTGAAGTGGCTTTGCCCTTTTGCATGTTTGCTAAAACATAATTAACCACAGTAAATCTGGGCATCAAGGAAAAAGGAGCATGTCAACTTCCAACAAACTTGATGAATGAGAAAGTTGGCAAACTAATACTACTGTAAACACCAAACAGTATACCGCATGACATCCAGCATAGATATAAACAGTTCGCCTGTATAATAAAACGGACTTGTACATCGCAACAAGGGCTATTGTTCATGATAACAGAATTTGACTGAAATCCAATAGCCCAAAGAACATCTCTAGGCACAATAATATATAGATAATATAACTTGATAGAAAGAAACTAAATGCCAAATCTGGAGGCTGTTTTTAGTTATCAAAGAATAAAAATATAGTACAGTAATGGCATAAATAGGTGTCAGGGAAATATGCCACACTTTTCTAACCCGTTTCGTAACAGTAGCGGCATACCGCTAACCTTTCCCTAATTTTAAATCATACTCATGTTAATTGATAACAATGGAATATCATACTAAAATGCCTCTCAGTGTAATAGACATTGCATTTAATGTATCTCTATAGCACAGGCCTTGCACTCTGCCTTGCTGCTACTTTAAAATATAGACAGATATATAGTTTATATCTATATAACTTTGCAACCACACACTAAATGTTTCCGTGCAATAATGACACATTATACTGAATGCTTCCTGGTAATTATGTAAACATTATACTGAATGTTTCCTTGCAATAATGAAACATTATACTGAATGCTACCTGGTAATTATGTAAACATTATACTGAATGTTTCCTTGCAATAATGAAACATTATACTGAATGCTTCTTGGTAATTATGTAAACATTATACTGAATGTTTCCTTGCTGTAATGGGTGTGTATTTTATTAACGTGCTTTTTGCCGTCACCGGTGTCACTATCTCTGTGTCACGCGCGGCACCGGTGACGTTGCTAAGTAAACAACAGCAGCTTTGTAGGTAGGTTTAATTTTAAAAGGGAGTTGTTACATCGTAGAGCTAGGGGTAGGACGTGTTATTGATAACTGTATATTTTAATGTTAACTTAGAGAATAAATCGTTTATATTTATATCCAAACCACGGAGACTGCTTGGTTTATCTTTTATTATCCTAAATTGACATTCGGGACAAAAGGAAATATATTTTCCTAATTTACGGGGACTGATGTTCTCATGAGAAGGATTTGAAATCCTCGTGCTACATGTACATCCATTCCCGTTACAGTAAAAGGGAGTTGTTACATCGTAGAGCTAGGGGTAGGACGTGTTATTGATAACTGTATATTTTAATGTTAACTTAAAGAATAAATCGTTTATATTTATATCCAAACCACGGAGACTGCTTGGTTTATCTTTTATTATCCTAAATTGACATTCGGGACAAAAGGAAATATATTTTCCTAATTTACGGGGACTGATGTTCTCATGAGAAGGATTTGAAATCCTCGTGCTACATGTACATCCATTCCCGTTACAGAATTTTGGGGGCTCGTCCGGGATAATAAACGATAGACTTTGCAGTCATATTTACTTTATTTAGGTCTCGTTATTAGGATTAGCGTCTGTGAGACGAAATGTTTCACGTAGACGAATTTGGGTCTAAAGATGATAGACCGGGATTTCTCGGTCATTTTCAAAATAACGGGGAGGTTCCTTGTTCTTTAAATTTTGAAAATGAAACAACAAAAGGTAGATTCTTACCTTATGAACGAAATAGGCTTCCGTCCGGACGTTTTAGTCCGAATACATTTAAATTTCAACGCGAGACGCAGGATGAAATAGCCAATTTCACAAATGAACCTAATGTTCATTTTCCAGGGAATTCAAAAAGCGATTCACAAGTATTTCGATACTTTCCCGAATCTCGTAATTCATTCAGAGAGGTAGATGCACACTCGTCTTGCGGCAGTTCTGTTTCTTATGTCACTGTTGATAGGTATCCCGAGCGGGAGGATCCAAATTTTGCTCAATGGGATCCGAATTTTCGTTTAAATTCACAAGGTCCTAATTCGCCCATGCGTCATTACAAGCTGCATAATACAAATCTGGATGAAAATAAACGTCCGTTTATTAACAGAATCCTACAAGCAACTTGCGAATCGTATTTTCCCACCGCAATGAACTCTGACTTAAACAGAAATAGAGTGACGCATGATAGAGGTTCGGTCGATGCCGAAAATACTCATCCGGAACAAAACTGAATTTCGTTTCATTCAACTGAGCGATTCCAAAAGCAAGGAGGAAATCAAAATATACACACACCTGGGTGTACCTATCGTGGTAATGAATTTAAGGAACAGACAGGAAATTATAATTTTCCTTATTCAAGTACATCCGATCAACGACAAATGTTTAATTCTGAATTTCAGTCAGGACAAAATGCCCCTGTTCATTACACATTAGGTCCACAAAGTAGATATGTAGACCAACTACACGCAAGACCAGTAAGAAATTGTACAAATTATGGTATGACTGAAATGCGTCCGCAAATACGAAAACTGAAAAATCCTGACACATATGACGGACAAAATGTGGAGTGGAATGATTACATCTGTCACTTTGAACAGGTTTCACAGTGGAATAGATGGAGCGAAAATGAGATGGCTGCACAATTAGTCATGAGTTTGCGCGGAAGTGCACAAAGAGTATTGAGCGAATTAAACCCTACCGAACTTTCAAATTATTTCTATTTAAAACAGTCCCTAACAAAGAGATTTTGTCCACCAGAACGCGAGATTGCGTACAGATGCGAGTTTCGAAACAGGAAAAGAAAAGAAAAAGAGTCAGTCGCGGACTATGGTTACGCGCTACGACGTTTATCGTCACTTGCATTTCCCGATCTACCTGTATATGCAAGGGAAAGCATGCTCATAGACCAATACATATCAGGATTGGGAAATCAGGAACTAAGACGTCATGTGCAATTCGCACATGCACAATCGTTTGATAAGGCAATATCCCTTGCCTTGGAATTCGAGGCTTTCGAAGGAGTACAATTCGGTTCCAGAAAACCGATAAACGACGATACTTTACAAGTCAGAGGTGTATCGCACACGGCAGAAAATGCAGATGAGACTGTACGAGAATTGAAGGCTACAGTAGAAAACCTTAGTCGTTCGATTAAAAACCTGACTGCGAATAGGGAAGCATCTAATACCGAAAAGAAAAAGAAAACAATAAACTGTTATTCATGTGGACAAGAAGGTCACATCAGCAGAAACTGTCCCAAGAGAGTGAGTTCTAGGGAGGAACAAATGTCGGTTAACCAAGCATCTAATATGGAAAGTGATCAACCTTTAAACAGGAACGGGCTGAGCAGGAGGCCAAATGCTCGGTCCAACAGGAAGTAAATAATGAAGAGATTTCATTGAGGCCACCTAGCAAAATCAAACTAGCAGCAATAAAATCAAGTTGTTGGTATGTGGAGGTTGAAGTTGAGGGGAAGCAAGTGGCTATGTTAGTGGATACGGGATCGGCGGTTACTCTCATATCCAAGGAAACATACACAGACCTGACTAGATCTGTCGCTTCAAGTTCAGCTCAGTTGACCTCAGTTGATACCACATTGATGACAGCGGATGGGGAAGCCATGAAAGTCTATGGCGAGACTTTGGTGTCATTGAAAGTTGGAGATCAAGAATTCGCACACTCGGTAATAGTGGCAGAATTAGGAGGATTTCCAGGTGGTATACTTGGACTTGATTTTCTTGCTCAACAAGGGATATTGATAGACACTGGTGCGGGAAAAATGAAATCATCCCTGTTTGAAATACAGCTTCAGAAAGAGAACTCTTCCATTAACGAGTGCGCTAAAGTTCACCTTAGCACTTCAATAACAGTACCTCCCAAAATCGAAATTTATACTAAATGCAAAATAGTAGGACACTTTCCCAGTAGTTCAGAAGGCATTATAGAGCCTTGTAAAGACTTTCAAGGGGAACATTCTGTTCTCATACCGAAGTCAGTAGGTTGTCCATCTGACGCAGAAGTTATAATTTCCGTATTGAATCCAACAAGTCAACCTATATTGTTGCATGAAAACTCAGAAGTTGCGACCATTCACAAGGCTGAATGCTTTGTAAATTGTGTATCAAAGGAGGTACACTTACCTGTAAACCGGACTTCTAATTTACCAGAACATCTGGCTCCGCTACTTGAAAATTCATCAAAGAAACTCAATAATGAGGAGAAAAATGAACTCAAGGAAACTTTATTACAATATGCGGATATTTTTGTTGACCCAAGCAATACGCTAGGACAAACAGATATTGTGAAGCATCGGATTGATGTTGGGAATGCCAAACCAATTAAGTTACCACCTCGCAGACTACCAATACATCAAAAAGAAGTTGCCGAACAAGAAATCAACAATATGCTAGATAATGGTATCATCGAAAGTAGCAACAGTCCTTGGGCTTCACCGATAGTGCTAGCAAAGAAGAAGGATGGAACAACACGTTTTTGTGTTGATTATCGTAAGCTAAATTCAGTTACCATAAAAGATGCTTACCCATTGCCAAAAATCGACGAATCCATAAGCTCGCTCTCAGGCGCCCGATATTTTTGCACATTAGATTTGGCAAGCGGATTTTGGCAAGTCGCCATGGAGGATGAGGACAAAAAGTACACTGCCTTCACAACGCACAAAGGGCTATTTCAATTCAAAGTCATGCCCTTTGGATTGTCAAATAGTCCAGCAACTTTTGAACGTTTGATGGAAGTAACACTAAATGGTTTGCAGTGGGAGAGGTGATTGGTCTATCTAGCTGACGTCATTGTATTTGGAGCAACTTTTCATGAAACACTTGAAAATTTGAAGCTTGTTTTCAAAAGGTTCAAGTCCGCAAATCTCAAATTAAAGCCGAAGAAATGCTGTCTTTTCATGGATGAAGTTTGTTATTTGGGATATGTTGTTTCAGAGGAAGGGATTAATTGTGACCCTAAAAAGATCGATGCTGTTAGAAACTGGCCAACACCAACTGATTTAACCAGCTTAAGAAATTTCCTTGGTCTGGCATCATATTATCGGCAGTTCATCGAAAACTTCTCATCAATTGCTTATGCGTTGACTAGACTGACACAAAAGAATGTAAAGTTCAAATGGGCTGATGATTGCAATGACACATTTAATAACTTGAAAAAATAATTGGTAAATGCTCCAATCTTAGCTTACCCCACACGAATCGATAGTTGCATACTGGATACAGACGCCAGTGCTTATGGAATAGGGGCCGTACTTTCACAGTTACAGAATGGCAAAGAGAAGGTTATAGCGTATGGGAGTAAAACTCTAAATCACAAAGGAGATACTGCACAACATATAGAGAACTCTTGGCAGCAGTCACTTTTGTCAAACAATTCAGGCATTATTTGTATGGACGACCTTTCTTACTGCGTACTGACCATTCTTCCTTAACCTGGCTTAAAAATTTTAAGGAACCAGAAGGAGTAGTTGCAAGATGGATATCTTGTCTGGACACATATGATTTCAAGATCGAACATAGGAAAGGAACAGCACACCAAAATGCAGACGCACTTTCACGAGCTCCATGTAGGAAATGCAAACGGACTGATTGTCCTGAATGTAAAGTGACGAAGAATTGTCAGGATGATAAAGCTGTCGAAACGACTTCAGGACCCATAGAACAAAACCTAACAACTGTCACTGTGGAATCAAATTGGATTGAGCAATGGGATATGAACAATTGGTAAAACTGCAAGAAAGGGATGAAGACATTCAGAGCGTTATGAAATATAAAATAGAAGACACAGAAAAACCAACCATAAAATTTGCCAACCAGAGTGTATCCCAATTACTACAGCAATGGGACAGGCTTAAGATTGAAAACGGACTGCTTTGTAGGACATGGAAGGATGAAGAAAAAGGAATAGTAATGAATCAGATTATTGCACCATCATCAATTCGTTCAGAGATAATGAAACATCTGCATAGTTGTCGCTTAGCTGGACACCTAGGGAGAGAGAAAACACTCAAAAGAATCCAAACTCGTTTCTACTGGCCTGGCATGACTAGTGATGTAGCTAGATGGTGTGATACCTGCAATCCTTGCGAACAGAAAAAGATTGGTCCTGGGAAATCACCAATGCAACGCAACATGGTCACTTACCCAATGGAATGCTTAGCAATTGATATACTGGGCCCACTGCCAGAGACAGACAAGGGAAATAAATACATTCTCGTAGTTGGAGACTATTTCTCCAAATGGATGGAAGGTTATGCTGTAAAGAATCATACAGCTCAGACAGTTGCTGATATCGTGGTGACTGAGTTCATTTGTAGATATGGAGTGCCATACAGGATACATACTGATCAGGGGAGGGAATTTGAAGCTGACCTGTTTTCGGAAATGTGTTATCTCCTTGGAATAGTCAAGAGTAGAACTACGCCATACAGACCTCAGTCAGATGGCATGGTCGAACGATTCAATCGGACGCTACAGCAAATGCTATGCATGTTTGTGAATGAAAACAGATCAGACTGGGACGACCATTTACCTTACCTACTTATGGCATACCGTTCTAGCGTACAAGAAAGCACCAAATGCACGCCAAACCTATTGATGCTAGGCAGAGAAATATCAGTCCCCATCGATGTAGTTGCTGGCCGACCATCAAATGAAATGGATGAACAATGTCCTGTTGAATATATAGAATGGATGCGATGTGCCATGAATAGGGCATATCAAAGTGCATTCGAACCTTAATCTAAGCTTTGAGAAGCAAAAGAAACATCATGATAAAAACACGAAAACAAGGAAGTTTGACATTGGAGATTTGGTTTGGAAATGGAGTATTCCAAAATCAAAACGAAAGCTGTCTCTAGGTTGGACAGGACCGTTTGAAGTGTTTCAGCGCTTCTCCGATGTCACATATGAAATTCGCGAAATAGACGGAAACAAATCTAAAATTGTTCACATTGATCACTTGAAACCATGTAAATCTGGTCATAAATTTCAAACCGTCGATGATGAAGAAAATGAATTGTCACAAGATGAAAGTGTCATCTCCCGCCCTCTGAATGAGCATACAAATTCTGGAAGACAAATTAGAAAACCAGACCGTTATGGTCTGTGGGATTACGATAACTAGCATTGAATTATTGCTAGGCGACTTGAATATGTATATTCAAATTTGCTTGTTTGTTTTTCTTAAAAAATAATTTTTTTTAAAATGAATTTGTAAAATAATGTTATTTTTTTTATTAGTGTAGAATCATGATGAATGCAGTACTCGACATTTTCATTGATGAGGATGATGAAATGCTTCAGGAGAAAGAAAATAAGATAGAATTTTTTTTATTCCAACAACATGGAATGCCCAGTATATGGCTGTACTGAATCTATGTTCACCTCCAAGAAGAGCTACTTCCGACACTGGAACGAACGCCATCGCCAGATGAATGTTTCCTACCAGTGTGCAGTAATGGGCTGCCAAGCAACTTGCAGGAGGAAGGCTGACATGCGCGCCCGCATAAAACATAAGCATGAGAGGGACGTGAGAAGGATGGAGGACATTCTGACAAAATGTCAGATGGCCAGGAAAGAAAACAAGAAGTTTGTTGACCCTGACTTTTTCGAATTCCGTGGCCGTACAGACAATCGAAAGCTAGACAATCCCACTACATGTATTACGTCTGTTAGACCAGCTATCACCATGGATGACCAAAAGGCCGAAAAGGAGGAATTGGGAGTTAAGCTCCCAGCAGTTTTGAATGATGACCAGCAGACCCATGGTAGCTTGACAGTGACGATGGCTGGATGGGAACCCAAACAGCTGAAGTCTGTAGAGGTTCAGACACTCTGCAGCGGAGTACCCCCTATGAAGATTCCTCCCGTGCCTGAGGATGAACGAGAGTTGGAGATGTATCTTGTATTTTTATGCAATTGCATAGATGCTGCCTGCAGGTCCAGAGAATTAGCCAAACAACGACTAGAGGCCATAAGGAAAGGAAAGAAGAGGAGCGTGAGCCAATGGGAGGAAGAGAACAGAAGATTACGGGAAGAATTAAAAAGACTCAGGGAGGACCACCTTGATTTAACATCAGTGTAAGGAAGAGACTGTCATGGAAAAACGTTTTAATTTTCTATCTTGTATTTTTCAGCATGACAATTGATTTAAGTCGTCTAGTTAAATAGAATATATTTGTTAAATTATCTTTCTTAGATTTACATAATTTGTTCCTTGTTGTTAAATTAATAGTTTTTGTATTGTGCAGTGCTTAGATGCTCGTAGTATATTTGTTATAACTGTATACTTATTGATTGAGAAAATTAATAGTTTTCGTATTGTACTGTATGCTCACACATTGTCTATTTGCATTCATATGCTTTGTCTGTAAATATTTAATTGTCGATCCATTTATTCTGATTGTATGTTCAAAATGTATTTTATTCATGTTAATAGTAATATTATTTGGGGACTTAAAGAAGTATCCTTAAGTCTAAGTAGGGGGGAATGTAATGGGTGTGTATTTTATTAACGTGCTTTTTGCCGTCACCGGTGTCACTATCTCTGTGTCACGCGCGGCACCGGTGACGTTGCTAACTAAACAACAGCAGCTTTGTAGGTAGGTTTAATTTTAAAAGGGAGTTGTTACATCGTAGAGCTAGGGGTAGGACGTGTTATTGATAACTGTATATTTTAATGTTAACTTAGAGAATAAATCGTTTATATTTATATCCAAACCACGGAGACTGCTTGGTTTATCTTTTATTATCCTAAATTGACATTCGGGACAAAAGGAAATATATTTTCCTAATTTACGGGGACTGATGTTCTCATGAGAAGGATTTGAAATCCTCGTGCTACATGTACATTCATTCCCGTTACACTTGCAATAATGAAACATTATACTGAATGCTTCCTGGTAATTATGTAAACCTTATACTGAATGCTTCTTGGTAATTCCGAAAACATTATACTGAATGTTTCCTTGCAATAATGAAACATTATAGTGAATGCTTCTTGGTAATATGTAAACATTATACTGAATGTTCCTAATAATAATGAAACAGTATACCGACTGCTTCTTTGTAATTATTCAAATAAACATTATGCCCAATGTTTCTTTGAAGATATTGAAGAATGCTTTCTTAAAGTGTTTCAGACACCAATAACACCCATGGCCTATATAGGCAAGGCCTAAAATAACTCAAGTTTGCATTTAATTTTTTATGTGTTTATACTGGCCTGAGATCTTTGGCGTTAATAATTATGGCGTTGCGTATACTCCGCAGAAACTTCCTCATGGGCTGATCATTGGATTGAGTACATAGCAGGTGTACTCCATCTGGGCCGATGTATGACAGGAACTTCCAGAATCCACGGTGTGGCCAAAACACAATCCCTTGTACGTCCGATAACTTTTCTTTCAGCAAGTGGTTCACTGACTGTACCATCTCGTTAAACTGTGGACAGGACGCATATGGCAGCCGACGCAACTGAAATGGTTAGAGGAGTTACCTCCCGTTACTTGTTTATGTATTAATACTTAATAATTGTAAATATTGTAATTAATCGGTCAATTGTCAATAGAAATTAGCAAGTAACATTAATAAATGATATCAAGTTAGATGATAAGCATTTTCTTGTCTAAAGAGGGCCAGTTTGTCGTAATTCTATCATACATTGGTTGGAAACTTTACTATATTGAAGAAAGAGGAGTATATGGGACATTACAACCAAAGTGTTGAGAGATGTGTTAAATGCCATAGTCTTTGATTGAGATTTCTGTGTACCCTGTTGAAGTCTAATAGAATCGTCACGTCAGATTCTGGAAGTAGACTGTTTAAGTATATCTAGGTGATATACTGTGGTAGTGTAGCCACTTGGTAAAGGTACAGTTGCAAGGGATAGGCAACTGGTTGAAAGGCAACTGGCTAACACTAGGACACCAGGCAGGTGTCGCATAGGCAACTGGTTGAAAGGCAACTGGCTAACAGTAAGACACCAGGCAAGTGTCGCATATTATTGAATGCTTATTGTCAACAGATGCCAGGCAGGCGTCGGCTGACTGTATATAGAACAGTGCGACATTTAACTCCGGACACGACAAAAGTCCGGAGTTTCGCCAACCCTTTTATTAAGGATACAAATAAACCCTTTACAAAAAAAGATGGGATTTTATGTCCACAAGACATGCACCAACATTTACACTTGTAACTATTGTAGTTTTTAAGATATTTCACCTGAAATCAAAAAATCCCATGGGATTTTGGAGGGATTTTTAATCCCACTTGGGGGATTTTCACTCCCACCAAAAATCCCATGGGAGAAAAAATATAATTTCTCCCATAGGATTTTAACTCCCGTATTTAAATTTAAAATGGGATACAATGTCCCATAGGAGGAAATGTCCCATAATGAACATGAAATGGCAGTGAATATCCTATTTGAGCATGAATGGGAATAAATATCCCAAATAAAACACAGGATGGGGACTTTTATCCCATGAATACAGTAATAAAGCAGAAAATTGTATCTTAAAGAGTGTTGTTTGTCATGATTCTTAAGAATGTACTTGCAAGCTAAGGAATGACATTAACTTTATATCTAGTAATTACACTCCTAAATTATGTAGACCTATACATGTGTTAATGGATAAATGTCTAAACAACATGAGAAATTAAATTATATTAGAGCTCTGCATTACTAAACTCTTTCCCATGCAATTTTAAATGTATACATATAACCCTATCACAAAAATATCAGAATAAAATTGAACGGTATTAAATTATGCAGTTAGAACACTAACTTATTTACATGCAGCTGTTCATATTCACTATTGACAACCCTTTACAGGTCGTCAGGTGTGAATATTCACAGGAACCGGTATTTTTGTCTGTAATAATAATAGTACGCCTTATGGTACCATCCCCAATGAAAAAAATAACCCAAAAGGAATGGCACCATTTCTTACTCAAAACTTCGCTTCAAAATAATTCGAAAATTCTGCTTTTATCGTCACCCACCCCAATTGTCATTCTGATTCAGTAATCCCAGTGCTTTTATTAGGGGTGTGTGGTATATACCCCTACTCTTATCATTATGTACAGGCTAAATTATCGGTTCCTCTGATATGTTGTGGAATTTTGGAATAGCCTAGCTTACAGTTACAATATATTAAAATTAGTGTTAATTAAGTGCTTACGGTGAAATCTGCTACTGCTAGATGATGCTAAGTTGTTTCGTGAACCGAATCAGACATCTCCAACAAGATTCTCGAAGATTTAACAACACAAGAATCATTTTACAAAATGCATGCTTCGGTCCATCATTCTCCCTCTGACAATCACATTCATTCTGAAGTCAAAGTACTTTCTCCTATACCTTAAGCGTCAAAAAGACTTTGACAGGTAAATACGAATAAACGGTTAACAGACATCTCGACCTTAAGAAAGTTCAGTCCTGGATGTTCTAGTCCAAAAAGAAGTATGACCCAATCTTATGCATTAATTTATTAAATTTCCGGTTGAGCAACACCCAAATCCTCTAGAGACATTGTTTACAGTTATATGACATTACCTAAATGTGTGACACAATATTAATCCACACCTGCTCAAAGGGGCATAAGCACCGAGCATAGACCTAAATTTTGCAGCCCTTCACTGGCAATGGTGACGTCTCCATACAAGTGAAAAATTCTCAAGCAGGACGTTTACGTTTTTGTTTTTTCTTTTGAAAATTTTGTTTTCATTTTTTTTTAATGTTAAACATGAAAAGTATGACTAAATCTGTGTTGACAGCCAAAATTTTAACCTTCTGGATGCAGGAATAAAAGCAATATTTTAGCCTTCATTCTGCGTTATGTAAACAAAGACTGGAGTCTTTTTATGTTTACATTTAAGGTGGCTCACTACACCGGGAAATAGTTTTTCAAATCAGTACAAATTGATTTAATATTTTAAAAAAGATCCAGAAGATATACAATAAGTGTGTATTTCAACACATGAACAAAAGACTGGTGGATTTGAGCTCAAGATCTGTAGTTCACCAGCCCAATGCTCTCTCTCTCTCTCTCTCTCTCTCTCTCTCTCTCTCTCTCTGTCTGTCTCTTGTCCAATGCTTTATTAATTAACCACTTAGCTACCGTGTTATAGACGAATAAATCGATCGATACAAATACTTTCCCAAAACATTTAAATCGCCATCTTGTAACATAGTGTCATAAAGCTTTAGTGTAGTAAGTACCTTAACAAACCAGTGAAATGTTTAATTTTGTAATTGAATTTTCAAAGCATCTTTACTTTTGCACATGCAATTTTACAAAGATTATTCAATAAAGGGTAAAAAAAACAACACTTAAAAATACTTGTTTTTGATCCACTGTAGATTTTAGGAAAATATTAGATTCCTGGGTCAGAGAAATCTAGACATCATTAAATGATAATGAAGTATTGTAAAAAAAAAATTCAAGACTCTCCAATATTGTTTGCAACTAGGAGAAATGGTCACAAGCTATTTTACACCCGCATCCCTCTTGGATCGAACCACTATAACTTTTAGGATAACAATAAATCCTCTCCCAACAATGTGCACATCTGCAAATGGCAATGAAGCATTGTACAAAGTTTCAAGTTTATCAGATAATCCATACAGGAGGAGAAGCATTTTAATGCACAATTTAAGACTTTGTGACAGACATACTTACAGATATGGACAGAAAGTACAAAAACCATATAATTATATGAAATGAATTTGCATGTAAAAAGTACATGAAGTGCACAATTATGATTTAAATGTAATTATCATTTTTATTAGGAATTTTGATGTCTCCTCTTTTTGCAAACAATATACACATCTATATATGAAGATGAGATATATAATGAGGATATAAAACACTTCTAACAAAAATGTAAACAAATATGTGCAATGCGAGTTTGAAAATATGTATGTCTTAAAAAGTGATTGACTAGATATCAGGAAGCAAGCAAGCTCACTCCATGTTACTGTGCTACAACTAACTGAAATTCACTACATTATCCAAAATCCACCCCAAAAGAACCAAAACCTACCAACACTAAATACCAATATATATCCATGTGAGGTCAAGGTTTCAGGAGTGAAACAATGTGTTTTTTAAACTTTAAATCTCATTATGTTTTACTTTTGTAGGATATTCATAATGTTGAAATTGATTTAAAGCAATCAATTTTCAATTGGAGATACAAGGTACATGTATGCACATAAATGTACCACCCTGAATCTCATATCATACATGTACCTTATTTTATAGCTGGCAAAATTATGAAATGAAATTTAATGTCACCACAGAATTTATAATTTCCGTTTCTTTCTCTCAATTCACATGGAGACCTCCTTTTTTAGAGTCTTATTTTCTTTTACTTGAATGTTCTAAATTGAAATCTAAGGAATAATAATCTTGGAAGAAAAATCTACATGAAAATATTTTCTACTTTGAGAAACAAAATGACAAACATAACTGTTTTAAATGTAAGTCAGAAATAGAAAAATAATTCAATTTATTGCACTTACATATGTAATTGAAAGAAAATTCCTTTGAGTACATGATTTTAGAATGAAAATAAGATTGATTAATATTCAAAAAAGTATTTCAATTTCTTCAAAACTTCAATCTTCAGATGATTTTCCATCCATTGACACCCCAAATGTATGATCACACACATTCAGCAGGAACATCTGTTCCTCAAATCTCCTTCACATAACACTTGACTACTTTTGAAATGCAATTTAAGTCTTTTTAGAAATTAACAAAGATGAGTGTACAGATTCATACCCTAGCAGTTGATGATTGCTAAAACTGATCACTACTCAAAACTCTGAAACAAATCTTTCTGGATTTTTTTGTATTTCACACACACACGCACACATACACGTACATGCATACACACATCAAAAATATCAACAAGACACTGACCTTACCAGTCACCTGAGTTATTTAGTTAAAAGTATTACTAACCTCAATATGAATGAAATCTATATAATACAGTAACTTTTCTTGCTCTAGGCATGCATTTATATGCTAAATTCTAATATTCAGTAGAAGTATAATATAAGGTGTAATTCATTCCCCCAAAATCATCTATACTGATGAAACATTTTACAATTATAAACTCGATATACACTTTTAACACTATTTGGATCTGACCTTGAATCAGAACCCTGGAGTTGCAAGTGTCACAATTTTTGTACATCTTTCTGTTTTTCTTGACAATGCATCCATCATTTATAATATTCTAGTGTCAACAAAATTAAAGAAGGATTCTTTTAAATCATAAAGACATGTAATTACTATGACCATTTTGGTTCCATCTATTTTAAAGCTAGTATCAAAACCTTTAGATTCTAACATGTATATATAAACTGCGTTTTTAATTATCAAATACCAAAAAAAAAAAAAAAAAAAAAACCACCCAAAAACCAACCAACTTTTAGCTATTGATCTTAATCATAGTGTTTTATTTTGATAATTTAATTTACAGATACATGTATAAGTTGTCATAATGTCATTTAATTCTATTTTATTGTTGCATTTCCTCTTCTTGCCCTTGTAAAACACCTTAGAGTAATAAACTGTTTTATATAAGGCTGCATGTATATAAATTTTATTATTATTATCACTGATCGAGGTCATGAAATTTACAATTACCTGTTCTACCTAAAAGCATCAATAGCATTAAGGAAGATGTTATCTAAATTTAAATGTTTTACACATAAACACTATATATCAAGTTTGGTTCCTCCTGGAGTCAGAATTTCTACCCTAGGAATCATGATATTTACAAGCTTGATGTTTTGTTTACTGTCACAACAGAAGCTGACCACTAGCAATAGGTCACATGAGAGAATCAATTGACCTAAAAATCTATCAATTAACATGATTGAAATGTTTTAATCTTTATATCCATGATAAGATATTCTTTATATATTTTATATTGAATTCAATTTGGTACTTTGACCTCTTTATTTTCAAAATAATTGGAATTATGTCTATATACATACATGTGAGAGTTGGCCTCCATGTGTCCAATGAAGAAATTATGAATAATGGAATCACAAATTAATGATTGTCTAATGCTTACAGGGATGGATCCAGGAATTTTTGAGAGAGGGGAATTTTACCATTAATTTTGGTTATCAAGGGAGGGGGTCCACCCTCAAAATGTGTTATTTTTACTTTATTTTAGCAAAATTTCCTGAACCAGCACCCCTTCTGGATCCACCACTGGGTTATCATTTACTCCTTCATTCTTGATTACAAACCTAAGGACACTAAATTGTAATTTCACATTTTTTTTTTAATTTGACAATATTTCATTATCACACAACAGCAAAATTATGAAAGCATATACATGTACGTACAATAATAGCAAATTGATTGTTCTGACATATCATTTGATATACATATATATTCATAAGAAAATTTGAACTATCATGCATATTACAGATTATCAGTCATCAAGATTTTTGTTGTGTTTTTTTTTTTTTTTTTGGTTCAAAGTAATTTCACATTTTGAATCTTGCTTATTAATTGATATGTTGATATGGAATCAAATGACATGCATGCACGCAGAAGCTATGTGAAAAATGTCAGATCTTGTGTAGCAATTTGTAAACCCAATGATTACAAAGCCTATTAGTATTCTATATCAGTAAAAGAAAATCCTATTTTAATTCATATTTTGCAATAGATATGATAAAAGGAATAAGCATTTAATAATAATTATCAAAATCTATAGTTTAAAATTGAAAAACAATCTCATAAAAAATATAACATATATTTTACACATGCATTTTTGTAAACTTTACAAAAGGAACAGATTTCCCCCCTGAATTTATATAAAAATCAGTATTATGTCCTGTGACATTTTGTTATTATGCTTTAATAAACTTCTAATATTGACTTTGTCCTTGCATGGTCACTTTGTCCATTTTTTTTTTTATATCTGTACCCAGGTTTTGTCTTGTGACTTTTACCCCAACTAATCCCTCTGTGTATAATACACATGGGATGTTCTTTACAGCTCAGCAAGCCCCTGGCTTTGTTTCTCATTGTTCCTTATCTACAATTACTGGGTGAATGACTTTGTGAGGTTGTAATTTGCCATCTAATACTTTTATAAGCATTTCATATCATGATCAACATGTCATGCTATTTCAGTCAATATTATAAATAATTCATTTGACACATAATATGTAATATTGTAGGCTTATATGGTAATATTTGGAAAATAATGGCAAAGCAATTCTCAGCATGAACATTGAAAATTATGTTGCAATATACATGTACATCACCCAATACAAAGGCAAAGGATACATTTTAATTTTTACGTTTAAATTCATATGAAATATTGTGAAATTCATAATCATGTGAATGCATAGCTGCAGAACTGTAGCTCTCTGAGAAAATATTAATTGGTACAGATCTGTCCCAATATTTTCTCAGAGAGCTACAATTCTGCAGCTAGTGAATGTGGTTAACTTATACTACCATTAAGATATGTAATCTCTTTCTAATATTTGTTTAATTTGTACCTTTTTCATATTGTACAACAAAGTATAATTTAATGCACATTAATCCTCGAATTATAATAATTTTTTTAAATTATTTTTTTTTAGGCTTAATTTTTTTTTATTTATTTGTACAAATAGAAATTAAGTGCATCATAATATATACTTTTAAAGGTAAGATGTACAATTGATATATAATCACTCATACCAACCATTCATACCACTCAAACATTTCAAAACTATGGATTATAAATTTTGATTAGTGCAAAATTTGTTAATTTCTATAAGGTCATCTCAAATCTTTTAAAATCATTTTAGTGACTTTTTGGGGGAAAACACCTGAAACACTTTTAAAGCCAATTTAAATGGTCCAGGTCAAGCATATTTTGCTTTTAGGCCAAATCTTTGTAAGATCATTTGTGCACTTTGACAATTATCTCTAAATATTCGGGCTAGTATAATGAAGAAGTATGGATGTTTCAATTTTCATTAACATTTAATACCAAAACCATATCTCCTTTTCTTGACCAAAAAAGCCCCCCCCTTCCACACACACACAGTGAGGTCTAGATCCGCCACTGTTTAATCTGTGATTTTGGGGCGAAGTTGGATCAATTTCATTTTATGAACAGGTCCAGTGGTACGATGAATTTTTCATTTTCAAGACAAATTAATAGAAATATAAATTGTTAGCCAGTAAAAAGAAGTAATGATTTAAATCAGATACTTGGAACAGTGTTGATGTTAACAGGGACCTATATACTAGTTAGTATATAGCTATGATGTTAACTTATGAAATTCTTATATTGTATACAAGATATTATCCAACTAACAGATAGACTTTTGCAATTATATCTTATGCATTATGAACTGTAGCTAAACAATATCACTATTAAAATCTTATGTCCATTTCCATGTAGTTGGGAATCAATTAAGCTTTCCTGGTTCCGATTTTGGTTTAATTTTTATTTTGTGAACATAAATCAATATTTGTCTAATCACAGGAACCGGTAATTTTGTCTGTAATGATAATAATGAGAGTCTATACGATACCACCACCCCCCCCCCGTGTTTTTATTAAGAGGTGGTATTGAATACACCCGTAAATATCATTACAGACAAAATGGTAATATATTTACAAGTGCACTCTACGTATTGTTCTCCACGGGCAAGGGGACAGGCACCGGAAGTACGGATACATGTATTTAGAGATTGACCTTCTACTGGTATATAATAAAATGAATTTTATTGTACCGGTAGAAGGCCAATCTCTATACCGGTAGAAGGCCAATCTCTAAAGCTTAGAAAAAAGCGTGAAACGATTACATGAATCGAAAGAGGGATGAAATAGACTACGAATTCATACATTTCAGAGAAATTATTCCCACCAAAAATAATATGAAAAAAAGGTGGGGGGGGGGGGAGTAGTAATATCCATATTTAAGGTGCCTGTGCAGGCAAGGGCGCATCCAGGAATTGTTTAAAGGATGAGCGGATTGCGACCCAAGTTTGTGCCTATTCCGCCCCGGTCCCAAAGATGGGTGAATATCTCAAACTGGTAAAATGACAAGTTTTGTTTAAAACTATGGAAGTAAAGTGGAGTGACTACAACCCTCTCGATCCGCCACTGATGAACAAGAACTACATTACGGGGATTAGGAAGCACAGGGTTCATTTAGAATAATTGTAATCTTTAAGGAAATCTTCGTGGAGCACATTATCGCAAATAGTTGCTGAAATTGAACCTTACCATAATTCCGCCGGCGAGGATTGCAGCTATTTTCACTTTCACATCGCAGGAGGTGCGTTTGATGAGCTATCAACTTATACAGACAGTATCTCCTCATATCTACATGTACAGGGGCGGGTCCAGGAATTGTGGTTACGGGGCGCCACTTTATGAGGCAGTGGGTCCATGGCGAAGGCCTGGTTGGGGCCCAGGGGGCGAAGCCCCCGGAAACTCCTGGGTTTTACAAATTTTATGGGGCTTGAAATATTTCTCCTATTTAGTCATTTGTATTACATGTATTTTCTATCATTTTAATAAGGTGAAATTAACAAAATGACCCAAATTTTAAGGGTTTTTTGGGAAAATATTAAGTTCTCCCAATAAAGTAATTAAAAAAATTAAAAGATTTTGTCATTTATTTCTCCGCCTGCGCCACCTCTAAATCCGCCACTGATGTATATTGCAATAATCTACCAGAATATACTGACACCTTATAGGTGAT
Organism: Ostrea edulis; assembly: GCF_947568905.1. Lineage (NCBI taxonomy): Eukaryota > Metazoa > Mollusca > Bivalvia > Ostreida > Ostreidae > Ostrea > Ostrea edulis. The sequence goes on along the minus strand of NC_079165.1, from coordinate 25,479,618 downwards.
ACTTCATTAGTACAAATGGACACCACCACCACCACCATCCCTCCAAACGGAGGGGGTGAGACTAACAACGAAAGGGGAAAAACACATTCCGCAAATTATAATATACATGTAACAGGCTGTCTTTGCATTTAGTCCGAGTGTTTTCAGTTATCTTTTTAAAAATTCTATATATTGATTGCAACACAAACATCCTATTATAATTACATGGCGATGATAAAGTCTCAGTAAGTTTCCACAAAGCTGAAAATTGGTATACACCATATTGTACAAACTGATACAGAACTAAAATATTGCGGAAACTTATCAAAACTTTGCGGTAGACTATCAATATAGCAATGTGCATACTAAAACAGAACAGTTTCTGCAAACCGAAATTTACGCAAACTTGATCAGCTTTCAGCAAATTTTCGTTGCGGAAACTACTTGAAAACAACGTAGATATGTCAAGTTTCAGCAGGACACACCAAGTTTTTGCAGGGAGAAAGCTTTCAAGATGAAAAATGAGTGCGGAAACTTGACGAAAACCACTTGTACACCTAAGTCTATGTAGTGAAATTTGTATTTTTCATCCATTTGTAAATTCCATGTTTTTAATGAAAAGAACTTACATGTATATAAATTGACATTAGTAAATACTATGTAATATTGCAGGTAAATTTTGTAGGGTATATAAGCGAGTGGGGGGGGGGGGGGGATTCAGACCAGCTTTTAGTGTTAGGAATTGCATGCTTTAGTCCCAGTTTGTGTTACTCTGAAGTGAAGTCCCAATTGGTTATTAAAATGCACGCACATAGATCTATACATTTCCATACACCTATATTCAGTGCAACCCCCCACCTAAAATTTTCAAATTTAAGGTAAATCGCGGTATCTTGTTTAAAAAAATGTACTAAACGATAAAAGAAGCAATAATTTCTTCCACTCCCGGAGAAATAAATGACAAAATCTTTTGATTTCTTGCATTACTTTATTGGGAGAACTTAATTTTGTTCTAAAACCCATAAAATTTGAGTCATTTTATTAATTTCACAAATGACTAAATAGGAGACATATTTCAAGCCCTGTAAAATCCCGGAGCTTCCAGGGGCTTCGCCCCCCTGAACACCACCAGCACTTTGCTCTGGGTCCACTGTGGGCCTCAAGGCGGCCCCCGGACCCCCTGCCTCATAAAGTGGCGCCCCCTCCCTGTAACCGCATTTCCTGGACCCGCCCCTGATATTACGAAGTTCATACAGCCCGAATCATCGAAGCTTAGACTGGGTATTTTGAATTGAAGATTTTAAGATTTCCAAAACGCAGTTTGACAAATAAAAACGGGTGTGTAATGCTCTAGTATGAAATTATATTGGAAAAGAAGAATCTACACGCGTGCAAATGCGCATGCCTTTCTGCTGTCTGACTGGCTCTATCCTTCCGACTCTCGCGTTATAATCTAGGGGATAATTGAATTATCTCTCAAGATCCGTGCAAATGGCCACATTTAAGTAATAGACAATTGTGTAGTATTACATGAATTTACATTTGTTGATTTTAAGGCAAGATAACCATGAATTATGTATTGTATTCAGAGGCGGGTGCAATATTTCAGTTTGGGGCCCGGAGAAATTGCTGGGTGGGTGGGTCTAAAGACCGCCTTTAGACCTCAGTAAGTCCAGGACAAAGTCCTGGGTGGTTCCAGGGGACAAAGCCTATGAAAGCTCCCGCTTTTTTCTTTCTTCTTTTTATTGCGAAAACTAGCACCAGTACTCTCTAAAGTATTTTGATTGCATATCTTTATTCTTAAAAGCTGTATATTTGGCATGCGCATATTTAATATACATTAATGAAAAAAAAGTCTAAAACTATATCGCATTAAAAGTGTACAAATTAAGTTTACTTAGTTCATTCCCAACATTGGGTGCATGATCTTTAGTTCCTTAGAATGTATTAAGTACTAGAGACACACGTTACATGGATATGAAAACAGACACTCAGATTTGATTGATAGGATATTGTTTAAGTTTCCTCTCGAGAATTTTTCACTCATATGAAGACGTCACCATTGCCGGTGAAGGGCTAAAACATAGGCCTATGCTCGGTGCTTACGGCCTTAGAGCAGGGAGGGAATTTATCGTGCCACAGAAGTTGAGACAATGGGCCTCGGTTTTTTGCGTTCTCATCCGAAGGACTGTCCCATTGGGTCGTCTCTTACGACAGGCAAGGAGTACTGAGGACCTATTCTACCCGGTGTTGTAAAGCATAAAATCCCCCCCCCCTCCCGCATAGACTTTTCCTCCGAAAAAACGGGCCCGGGATAGACATTCCCCCCGGAAAGATGGGCCTGGAATAGAATTTCCCCTTACGAAGAATTAACCCGGGTCCAACCCCAACCCCCTAAGAAAAACCGTCCCAGTATAGAAATTCCCCCTAAATGACAGTACACCCCAATTCTTAAATTTTAGCTATGTATCTGTTTCCATTTCTATTACTAGAATTCTCTTGCTTATTTAGACCCAGTAATTCTTCTGATTATTTTTGTGTGTGTGTATCGTGAACAATCATCATCTTATGATTTTTTATAAAAAGGAAATTGCTCAAATCGTGTAATGGTATATCAAAATTCATTCAGACATCTTAAGTCTTTATCGTTATTTACTAGTATCTAACATTTGAATTAGTAAAGTTGGGAAGAACTTAAATGATTTTTTTAATTTAAATAAACGAGAAAATTGAATTACTTTTATTTATACAGTTCATCTATTTCACTTTTCAGATATTTTAATTATACATCTTATAGTCACGTCGCGCACGGTACTGGTGTTACTTTCATACGTGCATTAGAAAATGTTTCCGCTATGTTTACACAGTTGTATATTTTGTGGATTATTAAAGTCTTATACATCAATGACAAGGAAAATATATAAATAATAATAATAGCTTATATAAAATATAATTTACACGCATTATATTATCAATAACGGAATTATATACACGCAGATGTCGTCATTTTTCGTTGTCCCGCGTTACATGAAATACGCATACGCTTTATCCACAGATTAATAAAATGATTGATTTTGTCCCAAATAACGTAAGAATTGGTGTATGATTGTGACGTCCTTATCTAAAAACCATAAACCAATTACTTTAAACATTTAGTTCATAGAATTGATATAGCGACCTTAAAAATGGCAAAGACAGTGCCTGTCAGTGGTGTCCCGTGTTTGTAGATAGACTGCAAATGCAAATCATCATGACCAGTAGCACGCCTAATACAGGGGGAAGTTGACTATCCTTGTTACATTTATAATGTACATGTATCGTGGAGCACAATGTATACCAGTATTATAAAATTCTGAGTATATCCATGAAGTAGATTGATTTTATCGGTGTCCAGTGAAATGTCCTTTTTCTACAAATACCGCGCTTTTTAAACAATTCTACCATTTTATGTCTTATTTCTAAGCATTATTCCAAAGCGAATATTTTAATGAATATAACTTACAGAAAGTACATAAAATTTACTATATAGAATATACAACATTTCATTTTATCCCGCGTCCATTTAGGAAAACGAAAAGATACTTAATGTCCAAATAAATGTCCCATGTGATTTTGTCGCGCAATGACGCGACGTCAATGTACACAACCTACGTCTAGCTAAAACGTAAAATGTTGCTTTTATTATTTTTGAATTATCTAAATTAAAATGATTTTTAAAAATAGTATACAAGGTATTTAAGCTATTGCATGTGTATCTCATAGATATGTTTTACTCTAGATCTGGTACATATACTTTAATTGACTTTATCAAATGACAATTGTACAGACTACATTTAGTTGCATGTACTACTGTATGTCATCGTCGCAAACCACGGGTTATTGTTTCATTCTATTTCACATACGTTTGTGAAATAGAATGAAACAATAACCCGTGGTTTGCGACGATGTACTGTATGTATGCATATAAAAATTCAGCATTGAACAGATACACTTACGGTGTGTAAAACGTTGCAATATTATACAAATCTTGATTTATATACGAAACTCTTTAATCATATTCGATAATCTTGTTATTCATATATGACAAAATTTTAATTATATTCGATAATCTTAATATTTATATGCGAAAATTTTGATTTATATTCGATAATCTTGTTATTTATTTACATATGGTAACCTTGTTATTTATATTCGATAATTATATAAATCTCGATTTATATTCCATAATATTTGATTCGTATTTGATAATGTTGATGTACACATGCTAGATGTACGCATGAATTTAGTCATATTGATTGTAGGTGAAATGCATAATTTCAAAAATTGATAAAAGAATTAGCTTCATTGACCATGACCTGATCTCGGATGTCTTAAATTTAACTAGAGGAGCTACTCTGCTAAAATTAAACTTTAATAAATATACAGCACTACCAGCCGTGAGACATTTGGCCTACTGCCTGAATTGAATAGTTGACCTTGCCCTAATATGCTGAATAAACCCAGTAGCTATGTCGAAGCTTGGGTGGCTGCCCTGTAATCCCCCATAGGCTGCTTACCTAGCTGGATTAACAAGGGTGATACAAATTTGAATATGTATTAATCGTAATCAGAAACAGGGTGCAAATTTACATATATGGCGGAAAGGGTCGCGTGCAATTTTTTGTGGGGAACTGGGGAGGCGGCCAGTTTGACTACCAACGTAGGGGCAACACAGAGGGCCTTATGTGGACATGGGTGCCTGGACCTGAACGGGTGATCATCTAAGGGGGAAGAGATCTCTGCGCATCTCAGCTGTCTCCTGCGTGCTACCTGGTTTAAAGAGCAAGTACAGAGCAAACTGTGGACCCTCCTACAGTTTCCAACATGCACCAGCCAGTAGCATTCCCTAGGAGGTGGATGTGAGCACAGGCACCAGAACGGTGGATATATATAGCGTGTTAGATCTTATGTACCCCCCCCCCCTTCCAATGAATGAAAGATATATACATAAGTCACATATTAAATGAATTGAATGTCAAAATCTTGTTAGAGTATCAGTGACGTGTTGAACAACCTCACTGTTGTATTTAGGACCCAGGTGATCTCTGGCGGGTGTGAGCGATTGCCCCTGGAATATTTCGCCCATATGCGTTGGTACTCCAGAAGAGTAGAGGAAGCCTCTCTCTCTCTCTCTCTCTCTCTCTCTCGTAGAGTAAAATAAAAAAAATTCGCATATGAATATCAAGATTTCTCACATATAAATCAAAATTTCCGTCCGCATATAGATATCAAGATTTCTCACATATAAATCAAAATTTCCGTCCGCATATAGATATCAAGATTTCTCACATATAAATCAAAATTTCCGTCCGCATATAGATATCAAGATTATCGAATACAAATCAAGATTTCCGCATATGAATAACAATATCATTAGATCAAAAGTTCAACATCTGACAAAAAAATCTAAAGTCACACGGTTTTCACGAGACCACCCCTTCAAAACTAAATATGATATATATTGAAACTAACCGATTCGCAAGTAAAACATACGAGTATAAATAACACTCTGTATACCTTTTCTACTGTTTATTCAGAAATGAAAGTGAACATTAAAACGTTAAAATGTAATATTATTTGGAAGTTTTTATCTCTCACTTCAACTCACCGTGGTTATTATTATTATTCATTTATAAAGCGCAAAACTACATATACTTTCTATGCGCTGGTTGTTGTTTTTTTTCCACTAGAGCGTGATCGATGTAGATCGATGACAGAAACGTACGGGAGTTTTTAACCCCCCCCCCCCTTCCGTGTTTGGCATTAATAAAAAGTATTAAAGAGAGCAATGATTATTAAGTCTATATATATCCTAGAAAAAACCAAAACTGATTTTTTTTACTGTGTTCAAATTTTTCAGAGGTCATATTCATAAGAATTGCAAGCCTTATTTCATGGGATGGTTACCTGTAAAATACGAAACGAAATCGAAAGGAAACGAAATCTACCGAAGCAAAACGAAACCTACCGAAACGGGTACCCTTATTTCATACGACATGCCTGCTGTTGTAGGCACGGTGAAATAAATACAGTACGTATACTTTGGAGTATTTCTAAGAATTCATAATTTTTATGAATGTACACTATACACGTACAAAGATTTATTTTCAATTTTTAAACATTAAATCATGCATGTGCTTTAGTTATGATATTACAGCTTGGAGATAATGAATTTGTTTAAAATGTGACGTTGCTTTCGTGATTATATTTTGCCACAATTTATGACGTTATAAGTGTAACGTAAAGTGACACCAGTACCGTGCGCTTAGTGAGTCGATTTTTTACGAAAAATCCTACTTATATTGACCATCGTTAAAGTCTTTTGGTAAGCATATTGTATTTACAATAAAAATATTTGTTTGTTTTATGAATATCGTAATATTAATGAGCGCATATCTATTTCCTTAAACTATTATAACAAATGAAATCCGGAAACAGGGGGGGGGGGGGGGTTATATATATACCAGGGCGATTTTTCCGCCAAAGGGGAGACTCTATACTGATTTTGTACATAGGGGGAAATTATATCCTGGGGCGCAATTCCGGGCCCGTTTTTCCGGGGGGGGGGGGTGTCTATGATACAACACCGGATCCCCACGGGATGAAACATATCTGATATACATATTACATGTAAAAGCCCTACATTAACTGGATACTGGATATTGGACTACAAGGGCTTTGCAATTGAGGACTAACCAAATCACGGTTAGGGTGGTTCGGGAGGGGTTGTCCCCCCCCCCCTTACGGGAGAAAATATTGAAGCATTACAGGTAATGATCAATTGCAATTGCAATTAAATTCTTATCTTTGAAATGATGGGGGGGTTCCATCTCCACACCCCTTAATTCTGCAAGTGAGACTGTTAGTTAACTCTATGATAAAATTTAGAAGATATAAAACAGAAAGAATTTTGATACAAGTAAAAAGTTTCATATATTTTTGGAAAATTATCTAGATGTGCAATATTTAGGATTAAGCTCAATAAAAATCCGAAGTACGTAACATTTGATAAGGGTAATTTTCGCATGGGGCGCCTCTATGCCGGCTTGATTAGATCGCGTCGTATACGTACATTTAATGACAGAGTGAAATTTTAGTGTTTTTATTGAAGAAAATATGTGGTTGTCATAGACAAAAAACTCCGCACTTTTATCGTGTCCAGAGTTAAATGTCGCACTTTTAAAGGTATTTTGTTGATTAGGAATATGCATTGATTGATCACTATTTTACGATCAAGTGTTGCATCTATATATTTTGGAAAATGAACTATACGTGATGGCTGGTCGAGGGGTTGGGGAAAGGGTGGGTGCTTTGATCAGTCCGCTACTAAAGTTTTCCTAGTAATGAAGACAGTATTAGTTCTTCATTGTAAAATCTATTTCCAATATCAACCGTAACTATTTCAACTCCAGTAAAGCTTCCACCAAAAAATTACAACAAACAACAAATCATCGATACATAAATGTTCGAGATTATGTCTCTAGGTAGTGTCAAAAATAACAACGAAATCTTTCTTTGGAAGCGGAAGACCATAATGATAACAGAGATAACAATGAGGTCTTCAGTTGGAAGCGGAGGACCTGAATTACAGTAAACAAAAAACCCATTTATACTAGACTAGATAGGTTAGGGTCAATGGCTTATGATCTCGTGTCTGACGAAGCGTAACGTGTAGAATATAATAGGGTAGATTGTTAATTGGGAATACAAAATGACTGACTAGTGGGACCACTATTTTTTTTTTATTTAAGTAGTGTCAAGAACAACGAAATCTTCCGTTGGAAACGGAAGACCTTAATGATATCTTATTCAGGTTTCCATTTGGGAGCAGAAGACCTTAACTACAAGACTTGTTCGGTTAGGGTCAATGTGTTATGTTGTCGTGTCCGACGAAGCGTAACGACTAGGATTTAAAAGGATAGTTTGTTAATTGGGAATACACAATGACTGACCAGTTGGGTCACTATATTTTTTTTTATATCCGAACTAAACATCGTGTGATTATTTCCTGTACATATATGAAGTATTCAAATTGTACATTGTATAGAATATCAGGGACTAAGTAGAGTGATTGAACAGTATTTTCCGTTCAAGTGCCATTTATATCTGGTCAAAACGAGCCTTTTGTCAATTTTGGACCATAAATTCTGCAGGAGGAGGGGTGGCTTCTGCTCCTCCGCCGCTAAAGTTTTGGTTTTTTTTAAATTTCAAAATATTCATAAATAAACACCGCACGATTATCTATTCTAAATATTCAAATTATTCAAAATGTTAACGTTGTCTATTTCAACTTTCAATATAGTTAGGAAGCTAAGTGAATAACGCTGAATTTTACCGCAGATATCCATTGACTTCATTTACCTGATTATTATAGATCAACACAATTATATTTATATGTGTACTTTTAAAAAGTGGCGGATCCAGGGGGTTAAATTGCAATATGAATACTTTACTTTTGAAGAAAGAAAAAATAGAAAACCCAAACAGATAGAAACTCCAAATAAACAATGAAACATACTAGTAAAGATCACAGGAATTTATCACGTACAAAATCAGTATCTAGGTAGTATTAGTGGGTTAGTGTCTGACGAAGCGTAACGGCCAGAACTCAATGGTGAAGTTCGTTAATTGGAATTACACAATGACTGACCAGTGCTTTACGTTCAAGGGTAAAAATGGGCCACTTGTCAATTCTAGAAATTGAACTGTGCGAGGGAGAGGGGGATGTTCGCTCTCGGTCATCCACCACTAAAGTTAATAAACATCATATGATGAATTCCTTAACATGTATATATGTAAAGTATTCAAAATGTTAACATTAAATTTACTTGTATTTTAACTTCCAATAATGTTACAATGATAGATGAGTACCGCTGTTATAGGCATCACCAAAATTATCTAGCTAGTGGCGGATCCAGAGGGGTAAGAAGTAGGCATAAAATCGTGATAACAGTACTTTGCTTTTGGAATAATGATAAATAAACCCTGACAAGACAACCCTGATATATGTATATAAATGTCCGTGATCATAGAAATGTATCACATAAAAAATCGATGACTAAGTTGGAATAACAATTAATTGTCAATGATAACAGGTTTTCATTGCGAAGCAGACCTTAATTACAATAAACAAGTACACCCACAAGATGTTGTCGTGTCTGACGAACCGTAACGAGTAGGATTTAAAAGGGTAGTTTGTTAATTGGGAATACACAATGACTGACCAGTGTCCCCACTACATTTTTTTTTAAATTTCCGAACTAAACATCGTGTGACTGTTTATACCATACAAATATGAAATATTCAAATTGTACATTGTAGAATACCAGGGACTAAGTAGAGTTACAATGGGAGTAGTTTTTTTAATTGGAAGTACACAATGACTGACCAATATTTTCCGTTTGAAAGTGCCATTTCTATCTGGTCAAAACGAGCCTTTTGTCAATTTTGGACCATAAATCCTGCAGGAAGAGGGATGGCTTCCGCTCCTCCGCCTCTAAAGTTGTTTTTCTAATTTCAAAATATTAAAAAATAATCCTCGTATGATTATGTATCCTAGATATTTAAAGTATTCGAAATGTTAACGTTATTTCAACTTTCAATATAGTTAGGAAGCTAATATTAAGTGAATAACGCTAAATATTACCGCAGATATCCATTGACTTCATTTACCTAATTAGTAGATCAACACAATACGTCTACCTAATAACTGGCGGTTCCAGGGGGTTAAACTGCAATATCAATACTTTGCTCTTGAAGAAGAAGAAGAAGGGGGAAAAACCAAACAAATAAAAACTCCAAATAAGCAATGAAACACACGAGTAAAGATCATTAGGAATTTATCACGTACAAAATCAACTCACGACTAGTGTCAGTGGCTGTATTCAATGATGAAGTTTGTTAATTAGAAATACACAATGACTGACCAGTGTTTTACGTTCAAGGGTAATGTCTATCTGGTCAAAATGGGCCGCTTGTCAATATTAGAAATTGAATTGTGCGAAGTAGGGGTGGAGTGTCGTTCTCGGTTATCTACCACTAAAGTTAATAAACATAACATCATATGATGAAGGCATGCCTTTATATATATATATATATATATATATATATATATATATATATATATATATGTATTCAAAATGTTTACATTAGATTATATCTACATTTATTTTAACTTTCAATAAGTTAGAATGATAGGTGAGTACATGTACCGCTGTTATAGGCATCACCAGAATTAATTTAGCTAGTGGCGTATCCAGGGGGGTATTATAAGAAGTAGGTATAAAATCGTTGTAACGGTACATGTACTTTGATTTTTGAACACTGATAAATAAATCAGATAATCCTGATATATAAATGTCCGAAATCATAGAAATGTATCACAATATAAAATCGTTGACTAAGTAGTGTCAATGGATTGATTTAAGGTTTCATGTCCATTGAAGCGTAACGATTATGATTTACGAGGGTAGATTGTTAATTAATTGGGAGTACACAATGACTGAACAGTGCTTTACATTCAATAGTCGTGTATATCTGGTCATTAAGTGGCTGGGGAAATAATTAGTACTATGCGTGAGGGATGGGAATGGGACGGGGGATCCGCCCATTCGCCACTGAAGTTATTATTTGAAAAATAAACATCGTATAGTTAAATTCTTTTGCGTATACAAGGTATTCAAAATATTAACGTCATCTATTTTATCATCCAATGAAATTAAAATGATAAGTGAAGACTGTTGTATCCACACAACTTGTGTAACTAATTAGTGGCGGATCTCGGGGTTAATACATTTGTAAGTAGACCTAAAAATTTGCGATAACATTGCTTTGCTTTATGAGTAAAAAAAGTCTACAATATTAATAAAACATTGATACACAAATGTCGAAAATCATATAAGTTTATCACTATAAAATCGCTCGAGATGTTTAGAACACTTAGAGCCGAACTTCCCTAGAGTCGAGACGTCTGTTAACCGTTTATTCGGACACGCCTGTCAAAGTCTTTTCGACGCTTAATGTAAAGGTAGCAATCGGAGAAAGTACTTTGACTTGAGAATGAATACGATTGTAGAAGGGAGGGAAAGATGGACCGAAGCATACATTTTGTAAAACGATTCTTGTGTTGTTAAATAATCGAGAATCTTATTTGAGATGTCTGATTCGGTTCACTAAACAACTTAGCATCACCTAGCAGAGTTCATGTTTCACCGTAAGCACTTAACACTAATTTTAGAATATGTAAACAAGTTGTAAGCTAGGCCTATTCCGTAATTCAACAACATATCACAGGAACTGGTAATTTAATCTGTAGTAATAATACTGCTACCCTTTATAAAACCACAAGGATGGTGGGTGACGATAATTTTAAGAACTATTTTGAAACGAAGTTTTGAGTGAAGTATCAGCCCTTGTAGGTCCCCCCCCCCCCCAATAGCAGCTGATTAGGGGATGGTACGGTATATGGTATATACCCACACTATTATTAATACAGACAAAATTACCGGTTCCTGTGAACATATTTTAGTACCTGACGACATATGAAGGGTTGTGAATAGTGAATGTGAGCAACTGCATGTGAATGCACGGGCAATGGAAGTTGATGTAAATAGATACATGTAGTATGTGCATGTATATATATTTATACATGCACATACTATATATTTACATTAACTTACAGTGCCCGTGTGTGAATGAGTATTTCATAGTGTTCTTGTCTGCTTGTTGCAATAATATAGTCCCGTCCAATTTTATATGGATATTTTTGTGCAAGGGTTATATGTATACAATTAAAATTGCATGGGGAAAAGTTTAGTAATGCAGAGCTCTAATATCTTTTATTATCTCTCATGTTTTTTAGACATTTATTCACAAACACATAGGCCTACACATAAGAGTTTATAATTACTATATATATTTAAAAATTAATGCCATGCCTTGGCTTTTAAGTACATTTTAAGAATCATGACAAACAACACTTTTTAAGATACAATTTTCTGTTTTATTGTTATATTCATGGAATAAAAATCCCATCCTGTGTTTTATTTGGGATATCTATTCCCATTCATGCTCAAATAGGATATTTACTGCCATTTCATGTTCATTATGGGACATTTCCTCCTATGGGACATTGTATCCCATATTAAGTTTAAATATGGGAGTTAAAATCCTATGGGAGAAATTATATTTTTTCTCCCATAGGATTTTTTGTGGGAGTGAAAATCCCCCAAGTGGGATTAAAAATCCCTCCAAAATCCCATGGGATTTTTTGATTTCAGGTGAAATATCTTAAAAACTACAATAGGTGCAAGTGTAAATGTTGGTGCATGTCTTGTGAACATAAAATCCCATCTTTTTTTGTGAAGGGTTTATTTGTATCCTTAATAAAAGGGTTGGCGAAACTCCGGACTTTTGTCGTGTCCAGAGTTAAATGTCGCACTGTTATAGACAGTTGTCACTGGGTAATTGCAATAAGGCACCAGGCAGGTGCCATCATTAAAACACATAGGTCACTTGATTCAAAGACACCAGGCAGGTGTCTCACTATCTGTATATTTTGCTTAATCAAACCTTCAGTAAACTCAGTAATCTGAGCACGGACCTACTGACCGCTAAGGTCCGACACGTTACACAACAACTGGCCAACGATAACTTTTTTACGCCAACTCCGTCGCGCAGATAACAAGCCAGCGAAAAAATGTCCTCTGAGATTTTCCCTGGTTCGCTACGGGGCGATATGTCATTTTCACCGATCTGCATGTGTCAAAGTGCAGAATTTTTGCATTGAAACGAATATGTCTAAGACATAAACCTCCCTTTCCCCGTAATGAAACTTGGAATTTGTCGTTGTCCAAACGTAAGTTCATTATGTTGTGGCGTTGCAAATAAACATCCAAACGGCGTACATATGAATGTCCTATCACCATCGCCTTGCACGTTTGATCCGCCATCGTCACTGACGCGACGCGTCTGCTGAGCGAGTGCACAAAGTTACTGTACCAATGATTCAACCCACGAGGATGTTAACATGTACTAGTTAACAAAACAAAACTGCAAGTCACTTACACTTAGTGCAAATCTCCAATGCACAAACTTTAAAAGTTACTGGATTTCTCAAATTTCACCACGCTTTCTACTTGTAAGTCCAAACAGTCAAAACTTTCTAACAGAAGTAGACACGTGATATATACACAAGTTTTCATTGGTTCAGATACAAACTGTGCTAATGTTGAATAGGGGTTCCTGACGGGGTTTAATGTTCAGAGGTACAATACGGGTTACCCGGTACTAACTGATATAAATAATATAAGGAAAAAGTTTCGCCATAAATGTTATTATATACATAATAGATATTTCATGTAAACATTTCACTATATGCTTCACCGTCCTCACGCATACAGTTATTCTAACTGTTAGTTCGAGGAAATACAAATCAATTAATCCTTATTTGTATAAATGTAAAGTGTTCTCGAAAGGTCATGGGACTACGAATGTAGTATAAGTATATACAGGATAGGGAAGTATTAATTCAGATCATTTGCTATGGTGGACTCGTGAGGATGAGGGTGCAGCTGATTCCCAGTGAGGTGGGCATCATCGTCATCGCCTGCTGTCTCACAGGTACACTCGTACTCATATTCATATCCAACAATTCTGAGATAAAACATCCGTGTGAGAATAAAAAAAAAAAACTCTGGTATTCCGCATCTCGATTTTGCTACTGAATATTGATCGAACTATCTAATCAAATAACAAAACTATTTAAAAGAACATGTCATTTATTATCATAGTCATATATTATCATAGTCAAGCAAAAGACGTAATAACTAAAACGTACAAAATCAATTGGCTGGGACAACTTAATTTACTAGTAATCTGTTATTAGTGACTAGATTTGCAAATGAGCAAAACAAACTTGTAACTAACACAGATTGATCCCAAGCAATATATATTTTTAAAACACTGTTAATATGTTGAAGTGGCAGACAAAAAAGGCCAGTGCTACTCTTATTCATTGTCACCATGATCAAAAGGCATGTATAGTTTTGTACTTTACTCTGCACCAAATGTGAAGATTTTAAATACTAGTGTTAGTTTTTAGAAATATTTCTAACCCTTTGTAAAGACTAATAGTTGATGTAAATTGAAAATCGAATGGCTGTAAATTTAAATTCAGCAAGTACAGTGCACTGTCCTATTACAAAATTACTTATTTTCAATGTCCCTCAGTGTTTGCAGTTCTACGATTGGTCAGCACTTTTTAATAGTCAATTCAAATTGACATTTGAATAAAAACTGTAAATAACAGAAGAGAGAGGATTACATATACATCATCCTCTTATGAATAAAACGACACGGGCAACAATCGAGCTACTGCACAACCAAAAGTTGTGAAAGAAAAATTGCATGATCGACATTAAGTGCAGTAGACCCTCCCCCTCCCCATATTGCTGCATGGGACGTATGTTGACCAGTGCGAATTAAAGGGTTAAATCAAAATTATAAGAATGTGTTTCAATGAGCAATGTCAATTATGATGCCATAGTCAGAAATATAATTATTCGGGTGTCTCGATTGACGCATGTTATGAACGAGAGTCAATGGTGACTTTTTACCCATGAATTTCCCTTTTCAACCAAAAAATATTCTAAAACTAATTCTATAGAAGATTGCAAATAAGATGTACTAAACATAGGTTTAACTGGTATTGTCACTTGTTTAACAAGAAATTTGATAAAAATAAAATGATTACGCAGGATATAGAAGTAAGGTTACAGAATTATATTCGACTCGAATCAACATCCGTAGTACTTGGAATTTACATTGCGTTTAAAGAGACACTACAGCTCATTTTGCGCAAAAATTATGAAATGACAATTTTCCCAGCGCTTTCTCAATTTTTGTTGCATTGTTGAAAGTATGAACTTCACGAAAATAACACTTATCTAAAGTTAAAAATTATCGTTTTAACGTAAAAATTAATACTTTTTGATGGCCTATACAAAAAATATCGAGTCTCCTCCTTTTAGTCTTCAGACGCATGCGCATAGACAGTAAACAGTGCAGCATGTCGTCCAGTGAGAGAAAGTGTAGTTGATAGATCTAGCATTTTGACAGATTCTGTGAGAAAAGAGGTAAAAATAGAATGAGATAAAACTAATGCGTGAAATAAAATTTACCTAGGGATCAGTATGATCGTTGGAAAATAGAGAGCTCGGAGAAACGCGCATGTAACTCAGAAAGTCAAAGATTAGCCAAAGTAATCGGCCATTCGGGTGCAAAATTTTGATTTTCATTCACAATCTGTGGCGTAAAAAGGGAGGAGGGATACTGGCCCCCTAAATCTGCCATTGAGACTAGCTGCGAAGACACTACGTTTAAAAGTAAGTACGTTTTTATCTGAACACGACACGTGTTAGTTGTAAAAACATCGGTCAACAGCTGGTCAGTGGGAACATGGAAGGGTTTCTGTTGAAATGATTATTTATAATTAGTTATTATAGGGAGCAGGGAATAATCTTATGTACTTGAAAGGTGAGTGTGGACCCCCTTGAAGGGGAATTTAGATAATTTCCTACACAACACCTTTGCTGTCATTCAAAACCACGTGATGTAAATAAGCATTCAAAAGTCCGAGTCAGCATGAAGAAACCTTTGAATTCCGGACGATCTTCAACGCGCAGTTGAGAGTAAATTGATGCATCCCAAATGTTCAAAATTGTCAGTATCGATGTGAATGTTATCATTTGATCAATATATGGTTTAAAAAACACTTCATTAAAATGTGGAAAATGAGCTGTAGTGTCTCTTTATGTACTAGACACAATTACAAATAATTGTCATTCTTCTGCATAATACATGATAAAAAAAAAAATTAATAATATCTTTGAATGTTTTATTTGTGAATTATTTGTATACGTTTAGTGAATGATATCAATGAGATACCGCTTACAGTATTTAATAAGGCAGGTTGATACCCTTTTTAGTGTTGGGGGAATGTTATACATGTAATGTAAAACTTATACGGTACCAATTTTGATGCACCAGATGCGCATTTCGACAAATAATGTCTCTTCAGTGATGCTCAACCGAAATGTTTGAAATCCGAAATAACTATGAAGTTTTAGAGCTAAATATAGCCAAAAACAGCGTGCCAAAAAAGTGGAGCCAAATTCGTCCAAGAATAAGAGTTATGCATGAGGGAGATAACGTAAAGATAATGCCTTAACCGCAGACCCACATGGGGGTTTTAACCGCAGACCCACATGGGGGTTTTAACCACAGCCCCACATGGGGGTTTTAACCGCAGACCCACATGGGGGTTTTAACCGCAGCCCCACATGGGGGTTTTAACCGCAGCCCCACATGGGGGTTTTAACCGCAGCCCCACATGGGGGTTTTAACCACAGCCCCACATGGGGGTTTTAACGACAGACCCACATGGGGGTTTTAACCACAGCCCCACATGGGGGTTTTAACCGAAGCCCCACATGGGGGTTTTAACCGCAGCCCCCACATGGGTTTTTTCGCTTCTTTGTTTTACGTCCACTTTTGTCGGCCGTGGCCGTGAGGGTTCTAAAATGTTCCACTTTTGTCGGCCGTGGCCGTGAGGGTTCTAAAATGTTCCACTTTTGTCGGCCGTGGCCGTGAGGGTTCTAAAATGTTCCACTTTTGTCGGCCGTGGCCGTGAGGGTTCTAAAATGTTCCACTTTTGTCGGCCGTAGCAGTGAGGGTTCTAAAATGTTCCACTTTTGTCGGCCGTAGCAGTGAGGGTTCTAAAATGTTCCACTTTTGTCGGCTGTAGCAGTGAGGGTTCTAAAATGTTCCACTTTTGTCGGCCGTGACCGTGAGGGTTCTAAAATGTTCCACTTTTGTCGGCCGTGGCAGTGAGGGTTCTAAAATGTTCCACTTTTGTCGTCCGTGGCAGTGAGGGTTCTAAAATGTTCCAAGTTTATCGGCCGTAGCAGTGAGGGTTCTAAAATGTTCCACTTTTGTCGGCCGTGGCAGTGAGGGTTCTAAAATATCACGGAACCTCCGATCTTAAGGTCATATCCGAAAAACCATGCTTCTCAGTTTTACATGCCTAACGTTAGCAATCGATATATGTACGTTTAGGTCTTATGGCACGAACGGGGCTCGAACTCACGATCAACCGGTTATGAAGCGATCCACATTGTAATTTAGGATCAGTATTTTACACAACTCGTCCGACATACATGTTTTCTGAAAATGAAATGATATGTATATCGTTCATGACGCATGTAATATCAGAAAATATACATACATGCGTGGATTCATGAATTTTCCCCCGGGGGTGGGGGATGTTTGGGGTTGGGAGGTTGGTGGGGGTAAGAACTTTTGTCAAGTAAAACAAAACCACCCTCTTTCAAAAGTAAAAGAAGAGAAAAAAATCGTGAAAGGTTTAATTCAAACTAAACTGATATTTTCTTCAGCGCATACATTCATCAGTTGATTCTTACATTTTCAATACCTATTACTAATTAGTAGCATAAAAAGTATTGGGATCAACCAGCCGGTGAATGAAACTTTACACGTAAAGCATAACTGTCTTGGGATGATGTAAAAATAGTAATATAGAGAAGAAAAGTATATTGTTCAAACAAAGTGGTGTGTATGGGTGAGGCCCCTTACCCACACCCCTTCCTCTTGCTGCGTGCCGGATTAATTGATTGAAACAAGAGATGTTTGTAAAACACATGTCCCCATGGTGCAAAAATGAAAAGGGTTATACACACGCATCATTTAATTGATAGTAGTATTATCAATTCAAAATATTGAGCAGACAATATCTTTCTATATCAAGAGTGGATTGACCAAGTGACCTAAAAATCAATAGGGATCATCTTCTCCTGAAAATCTACCAGTGTACCAAGTTTGGTATCAATCAAGCATATAATTCTTAATATATAGGAGACAATATTTTACTGTGTCCAGTTTAACCCTTGACCTTTGACTATGTGACCTAAAAAAACAATAGGGGTTCATCTTCTCCTGAAGACGTACCAGTGTACCAAGTTTGATGTCTGTCAAGCAAAGGGTTCTCAAGATATTGAACGGACAGTATATTCCGATGTCCAGTTTGACCCTTGACCATGTGACCTCAAAATCAATAGGGGTGATTTTCTTTTAAAGATATACCAGTGTACCAAGTTTGATGTCTGTCAATCAAAGGGTTCTCTAGACATTGAATGGTCAGAATATTCCTATGTCCAGTTTGACCTTTGACCAAGTGACCTAAAATTAATAGGGGTCATCTACTCCTCAGAATGTACCAGTGTACCATGTTTGGTGTCAATCAAGCAATTAATTCTTAAAATTTAGAAAACAATATATTACCATGTCCAGTTTAACCCTTGACCTTTGACCATATTACCTCAAAATCATTAGGGGTTATCTTCTCCTGAAGATGTACCAGTGTACCAAGTTTGATGTCGGTCAAACAAAGGATTTTCAAGATATTGAATGGACAGTATATTCCTAAGTCCAGTTTGACCCTTGACCTTTCACCATGTGACCTCAAAATCAATAGGGATGATCTTTTTCTGAACATGTACCAGTGTGCCAAGTTTGATATCTGGCAAGCAAAGGGTTCTCAAGATATTGAGCGGACAGTATATTCCTATGTCCAGTTTGACCCTTGATGTTTGACCATATGACCTCAAAATCAATAAAAGTCATTTACTCCTTAGGGTGTACCAATGTATTAACTTTGATGTTTGTCAAGCAGAGGGTTCTCAAGATATTGAGCAGACAACGTCTTCCTATGTCCAGAGAAGATTTACCCTTGACCTTAAAACAATCTTCTACTCATAACCAACCTACATATGAAATATCATAACGATCAAGTGAATGGTTCTCAAGATACTGAGTAGACAACATGTGGTCTAACGACCGACAGGTGCAAAGCAATATGCCCCTCTTTTCTGAAAGAGGACATAATAACATTCGGTGTCACTACCTCTTATTGTACAATTTCTTTTCCAAACTCTACCAATGCCAATGACTTCATGACAGTGTTGTTTGTTGATTAGTACATCTTATTTGTAATTATTTACAGAATTAGTTTTAAACTGTCTTTTTTTTCGTTCAAAAGAGAAAATTCACAGGTAAAAAGTCGCCACTGACTGTCGTTCAAAACAAAAATCATAGGAGTTTAGAGATTGATCACTGTTTGTTATCTTCACCTTTCATTTCTGACTGGTTAACTTGTTCGTATATTTTCGATATCAAAAGCCTTTTAAAATTCGATTCAGACGGGTAAACTTGCGGCCAGTGTAGCAATCAGCAATCCTGGGGAGGGTCGACTGCACAACTGGAGTTTTCTTTCACAACTTTCGGTTTTACGGTAGATCGACAGTAGAAAAGGTCAAAATTTGTTCCCGTATAAGAGAGCGTCGTGTTTTAAATGTCTGAAAACTTTTTTCACAGCAGAATGAGGATTATAAAATATCGTTCAGTTTCCCCCAAATTTCATGCATAAACACAAAAATAGGAACAAAAGTTGTAAAAATGCTGTTTTGCTGTTTGATAAATTTAGAAAAAAAAAATTGCTGAGTGATATGTTTATATAAACAATTTTTTTTTTGCTTTGTTTCTCAACACTACACAAAATACTTTGAATTTGGAATAGGGATTCTTTGCTCATCCAATCATTATATTGACTGGAGTGAAGCTTCCAAACAATGCAAGTCAAAATACGACTCGGAGTTGATATCTGAACAGTACATAGCGACAGAAAACCTCACCGAAGATATTATTCAGGAACTTGGATTCAACATTGCTGCCTGGATCGATGGGAAAGAGCAAGAGCTAGGATGCAGAAATGGTAACGGATTCATCCATAGTTTTGCAACTGTATAAAGTATAGACTCTGTAGATAAAATGTAAAATATATCAATTCATCTAATTTATGTAAAAAATGGTTTTAAAACAGATCTATCCTAACTAGCTAATACCCCCGTAGGACTCATCCTTACAAAGTCAAGGTCCTAACAAAAATGTCGGTTACTTTATTTTAAAAATGACCTTGACTTTGGTCAAATAACTTTAGTTGAGGATTATGACACAGTTTGGCAATGGACAACATTGTACCAAGTATGCTTCACAGGCACTCAACGTTGTAAATATTTATAATAACAAAATTGTCTTCCTGTAAACATAATATTCATTAGGTATATCACGCCATCATCTTGGTTTTCTTTTTTACCAGCTGCATCGCTTGAAAACTTCGATATAATATACATGTAATAATTAGACCCCTACGGTTTAGAAGAAACTCTGTCAAGGACTTACCTCTCGCATCGTCATGGTGAACTGGAAATAAAGTCCATTTATCGATTATAATCAACCGCCAAACATCGTCTGCTGCTTCTCAAATGCAAAATATTGCTGAAAGGTGGACGGAAGTCGACATAATTATGCCATTTTCAAGCGAAATGTTCAAGCGATGCAGCTGGTAAAAAAGAAAACCAAGATGGCGGCGTGATATACCTTGTGAATATTATGTTTACAGGAAGACAATTTTTTTTTTATAGATATTAAAACGTCGAGTGCCTGTGGTATGCTTCTACTCCCTATTACAAAGTTAGGCCCGATGAAAATGGACAGACAATGAAACGTTTGTTATCGGTTATTTTAATTTGGTGCGGAGTCCCCAAACACAAATGAAGAAAGGGTTTAGTGACCTTTCGTTTAACTGAATGGCCTTAAGTCGGGTTTATGGAATACTTTGAGTGCATTCGAGACCGCCATTTCTCGCCTGCCGATCCCGAACGCTGAGTACGCATTACTAGAACGGGTTTGAGGTGCAAGAACTCACACCACCTCTGTCTGTAGTGTAGTGAAAGACGTGCGCACATGTTCTCGTCATTCGTAACTCTATGAACGAAGCATGAGAACAACAGGAACGGCAGTCTTGAACGCGCCCTATCTGGCCATAAGCATTTTTTGTCCCAAGTGCATGTCTCTCCAATACAAAGTTATGACCCGATCAAACATAGTGCGATGGACGTATCGACAGACGGACGTAGGGAGATTCCTATATACCCAACTTTGTGTAGCAGCAGTATTATAATATCAGATTAGCCAAACTATTATATATGACGAGTTCTACGTAGTCTCGACCATCCTAATATTTGTGTATACTTCTCACAAACGCTCAGTACTTTTTCTGAACTCAAAGCGAGGCTTATAGAGATTCTAATATAGACGCTGATTGGAAGGGAATTCCTGTATTCGTATAAATTACTTTGAATAGAAGTTTCGAGATTTTCCCCTGAAAGAAAAAAATAGATTCAATGTTTAGAATATTTTTTTTCGGAGAAGTTCTTTTGGACTCTTTCTTGCGTGTGAATGTGACAATTGGGATGACCCTGTTTTAGAATATAATATTTTCAATCAATCCTGATAAAGTATCGTTTATTTGAGTTCACTGACAGTTTTTATCAGGCACCACTGCAACCATATTTTCTTTCCCAAAATGTCCTTCATTGTTAGTTTGTTAAATCAGCGCCATTTAAAGGGGACAGTTTTTGTGCTGTACATTGTCCAGACGTCCGGAGCATAATCATACAAACATTTGGGTGATCGAGACTACAACTGTATAAGTTGTACCATATTTTCAAAACTGCTATGCAATCAGCGTCTACCAATCTGTGAACCCGAGTTATAACATATGTGTTATTTAGCACATCTTGCTAGTGTTCACTCATGATTTGAAGAACGAAATTATTTATTTTCCAGATACTGGAACATGTTTCAAAATCAAACAGATGCATACAAAGAACGACAGAAAGATGCCACGCGTCTGTGGTATTCATCACCATTTATATCAGTTACCAAATACTAACATATCAGCATTATATCAATTAACATTACTCAAATACTGATTAGTATCTCAACATTTTAATCAGTTACCACTCACTAAACACTAACATATCAGCATTATATCAATTAACATTACTCAAATACTGACTAGTATCTCAACATTTTAATCAGTTACCACTCACTAAACACTAACATATCAGCATTATATCAATTAACATTACTCAAATACTGATTAGTATCTCAACATTTTAATCAGTTACCATTAAATATCGATCTATATATCAACATTTATATATAAATCTAATGTATCAGCATTTAGATATATCATTTATAAATAAACCTAATTTATCAACATTTAAATATATTATTTATATATAAACCTAATATATCAGCATTTAGATATATCATTTATAAATAAACCTAATTTATCAGCATTTAGATATATCATTTATAAATAAATCTAATATACCAACATTTAGATATATTATTTCTATATACATATAAATCTAATATATCAACATTTAAATATATAATTTATATATAAATCTAATATACCAACATTTAGATATATTATTTCTATATACATATAAATCTAATATATCAACATTTAAATATATAATTTATATATAAATCTAATATACCAACATTTAGATATATTATTTCTATATACATATAAATCTAATATATCAACATTTAAATATATAATTTATATATAAATCTAATATACCAACATTTAGATATATTATTTCTATATACATATAAATCTAATATATCAACATTTAGATATATTATTTCTATATACATATAAATCTAATATACCAACATTTAGATATATTATTTCTATATACATATAAATCTAATATACCAACATTTAAATATATAATTTATATATAAATCTAATATATCAACATTTAGATATATTATTTCTATATACATATAAATCTAATATATCAGCATTTAGATATATTATTTCTATATACATATAAATCTAATATATCAGCATTTAGATATATTATTTCTATATACATATAAATCTAATATATCAACATTTAGATATATTATTTCTATATACATATAAATCTAATATATCAACATTTAGATATATTATTTCTATATACATATAAATCTAATATATCAGCATTCATATCAGTTACCTATATCAGTAAATATTCATCAAATACTACTATATCACCATTCATTCACAGTTAACAAAATACTAATACGTATATCAAGATGCATTAACAGTTAACAATTAAACAGTTAACATTAACCAAATACTTATAAATCATTATTCATTAACAGCTAGCATTCATTCAACATCATTAGTTAGTATTAATGAATTACGGTAGCTCAATGGTAGAGCTTTCGCTTCGTAATCGGGAGGTCGTGAAAAATAGGTAGTGATTGTTCTTTCACCAAAGGCTAGGCATTTAGAAGGTGAAGATAACGAACAGTGATCAATCTCATTTAGAAGTGAGTTACAGAAACTCACTGCTGCGGCCCTGAACACTAACATAGGTCTATTTGTGGTAGGAGTTCACTGCTGCGGCCCTGAACACTAACATAGGTCTATTTGTGGTAGGAGCTCACTGCTGCGGCCCTGAACACTAACATAGGTCTATTTGTGGTAGGAGCTCACTGCTGCGGCCCTGAACACTAACATAGGTCTATTTGTGGTAGGAGTTCACTGCTGCGGCCCTGAACACTAACATAGGTCTATTTGTGGTAGGAGCTCACTGCTGCGGCCCTGAACACTAACATAGGTCTATTTGTGGTAGGAGTTCACTGCTGCGGCCCTGAACACTAACATAGGTCTATTTGTGGTACTTCACCTACAGCTGGTGACCTCACAGTACGAGTGAAATATTCTCGACAGAACATAAAGCACACAGTTACTGATACACATGTATAATAGAAAATTAATTAGCGTCACTAATGTTACAGCTTGCCAATTAACATATAATTTCAATAAAATATATGTAAAAAAAAAAATATATATATATACATAGATATACTGCATGAGCTTGATAACTCTGGGTATGCAAAGTTGCATGTATATCAATTGAATGTAGTTTTATGTAGCAACTATAAGCAATTTCTATCCACCAGCATTGATATTAATCAACATAAGTAGACTTGTTGAAATAAATTTATAATTTGTGCTACCGTGCTAGAGGTGAATACATAAGTGACACTCGCCGCATGTTAACATATCCAGTTTTGATTAACTTCGACTTTTATTCACAGTAGCTATAGGCGATATTGATATTGGTCAAGAGGAAGTGACATATGAAAAGGCCAAGGAGATATGTGAGCCGGTGAAATTTAAAAGCAGTGACGCTGTGAATAGTAAGATAGCAGCACGTGTTGATGACCTTTACCACAAATCGACAACATTTTGGCTTCCAAATATCGAACTCGAAAGCAACCGAGGTAAAGTGAACACACGTAAAATCAACAGCTGGAATTCTTATTTAGAAATAGCCAACAAATTCTAAACGTGAAGGATTTTATTTGACAAATTCTAAACGTGAATTGTTAATGATATCAAAGACAGAGTAGAATATCTAGTGCTGCGTTTTAGCTTGTGTATCTGAAATTTGTAGCATTATTAGCATATTTCAGTCAAGTACCCCCTCCCCCGTCATGAAAAATCATTTTTGCCTATTCAGCATAGTCTGTACTATTTTTCAGATATTACTTGTACATATGTAGTTTCTCGAGACAACGTAACACTGGAGACAATGCATGACAATTGTACAATTCCGAAGATGGGGGTCTGCATCAACACATCTTGTAAGTAAGAAGATCCATACTGGCTACCAGTGAAAAAAGACAAAAAGTCTTGGTAATGTAAGAAGAAATTTATTTTTCAGACATACCGGACTATCAAATGACGACAATTTTAGAAATCACCACTATGACGACCGAAGTGCAAGAAATTCCAGACACTGGTAGAAAATTCCTGATTTAAGGCTAAGATCAGTTGTAACATATTTTTCATATAAATGTATTAAGTCGAGTGTAAGTCATAACAGATAATTAATATGCATTGAAACTACATGTACATGTACGAGGGCTTTCAAAATACGTAGATCGTTTTTAATCTCGCATACAATGTGAATTTATTTTCTATAGACCAGTTTAGTTGTGTTACACATGAATGTACAGAGTACGACTTTGGGATTCGTATTAATCATCAAACATTGTTCTGGTACCATTCCGAGATTGTTCACACCTACAGTGACGTCACCAGTAAAGTGCCGCAAATTGGCGCTCAGGGGCGCGTTTTACAAAAGACCTTACGATTTACGGCCAACTTTACATACTGGAATTTTCCAGTTTATTGTAAAATAGTTCACTCCAAATGCAAAAGATCTTTTTTAAAATGTTGAAAATTAAGCCTCAGAAAAGTTTTACTTCACTCACTCAAAGTAATAACAGTGTAATACAATTT
This sequence comes from Ostrea edulis, assembly GCF_947568905.1. NCBI lineage: Eukaryota > Metazoa > Mollusca > Bivalvia > Ostreida > Ostreidae > Ostrea > Ostrea edulis. The sequence goes on along the minus strand of NC_079165.1, from coordinate 25,454,297 downwards.
AAGACTTGCGACTTTGTCGTAAGTTGTTTTGTAAAACGGGCCCCAGGGTCGTAGCAGTGAGGGTTCATTATCGTATCAATGGCTCTCGTTTTTTAAGGTCATATCCGAGAGACTCTGGACGTTTGGTGAAGGAATGGTTATTATATCCATGATAAAGGTCTTAGAATGGACGTGGCGCCGGGTCGAGAGTCTGTGGCTGCGTGATGAAGTCTGAATAAAAACAGAGGGCAGTGCCATGATAATGCACTGTGTTGCATTCAGAGAAACGCAATGTTTACCGGACTCTAGTCTAGCACATACGAGTTTTACAGGAATTTAGTGCTTAAGATTTTGATGATTTGCTCCATGTTGTGCTAGCTCTATATTTCTGTGCGTAGGGTTTTGTTGACTTTCATTAAGTCGAAGGATTAAAATACATAATAAAATCTAACTTTGTAAACGGGATTAAATGAGTAAAGTTGGGTCTATGTAACGTTAGTTGCTGTTTGCTCCCACCCGACTACACTAGATGTATGTATATAGCTTGTCTGTGTATTTTAACGGCCCTCTTATATCTGTGAAAATACATGTACAATTGATAATACGAGTTCTATTAGTGGCTCAGGGAAACCTCGGATATCTTCGTGGTATAAGGTACAGAATATGTATATTGTCATCGGGATAATGCAAACGTTTGTAGGGTATTAACAATCCTTTCATGCATATGATTCATAATTATATTTGTTAGCACACGAAGAAATTCCTTCAGCACAGCCGCAGATATTCACCGAGACTGGAAATTGGAACCAATGGGACATGAAAACTCTTCGTGAGTGTCACTAGTGATTTTCCGTTAAATTGTCACTAACTAATTGCTTCCTTCTCATGGTTTATTTATTGTATTTTTTCCGCTAAACTAAAATATCTAGATTTGATCCTTGGTGTGAATTGTACTTATAAACTCTTTATATTTTCCTTATACTTTCTAATATCTCAAAATATTATTAATGGGGTTTTTAACATTGTCTTCCAATTTTAGTAATAATACACTTATGATACTTAAACAGCGATTTCATCAAGTGATTATAAATTAATATATAAACGTTTTGATCGTTGGACCGAGCGAAACATTTAATGATCATGGGCGTTCATAATTCGATGATGTATGGTAAAATAGAATTCAATATAAATATATATTTATTCTATTTCTGAAATTCCCATTGCGCTAAACGCCCATGAACATCTAACTATTAAAGGGGGAATATATGAGGATAAATACAGGATTCGCCTATTCATTTACTCGCGGAAGGTTGGTGGTCTCTTCCCTGGTACATTGTATCTGGGTTCTCTCTTCCACCACTAAAAACTGGGCGCCACCAGATAGGAAAACAGTAAAACAAGCAATCAATAATATAACACCAGCCAACGTAAACCGTACATTGTGACGTCACATTTAGCCTCGACTTTTTACATTCACCTCAGTTGATTCCACCTAGATGTAGGGTACCGGAATCTGCTGAAGTTTGCCGAAAGGTTTTTTCTCTCTCGTTCAAATCATGCAAATGTAAACAACAGCAATACATCCCGTTTGCAATTTAGAAGACATTTAGAACTAAACAAAATTAACTAACAAATTCAAAATGCTAAAACAGCAAGACTAAATATATCATACATTTTAATTAAAGAAACTCGTGAATTCGTTCATTTATTCAGTCGTATTACTGTTTTTCTATTTGATGATTGGCTAAAAGCTGTGACATTGATAATTATACCATTCATTTTTAACAAACTGTGTGTTTGATTACAAACTGCACAACGCGAACACGAGCCCATATTGATCATAAAAATTTCAGTAAACGTATGTAGAGATTATTTCTATTCATCTGCTGATTTTCTCACTTTTTTTTTTATACATACGTGTTACCTTTAGAACCTTGCTTAGCGGAGGGGCCTTCGACCCGTCCGAGCTTCGCTCGGTATTATAATTAACTCACGATGCTTTTATCCGACATAGTAATCGTTACCGTCTTCCTTGGAAGTGATTTACAGTCTTCGGACTGTGCACTTCCTCTCTGTTGCACGATGTGAATACTTTCTTAATTTTCATTGGTTAAAATGCCGTTCTACCCAAGGGAGATAACTTTTCTGTGATCTAATCTACGTACGAATTAACAATTTGATAATCTTTTAAAATATGACAAAACGAACAAAAGAGAATTGCAATTAATGCAACTGACACACAACTATTACAAGACATTTATATGATATCATTGTTCAGAGAAATTATCTCATTCGTTGTTCTGTGTTTTGCTTGTTTGTGTTTGGGGATTTTCTATGTGGTGAGACTAATCACTACAAACAGCTTTGTAGTCACACAAAGCTAAGAATTACATGAAAATATCAAGACCTGCTCACAAAATGAAGTTCACTACTTCTTTTAACAGCATACAAAGTGTAATGCATCCACCTGTTACTACAGTTTAGGTGAACAAGTCTAAATAGGAATAGGACAGTAACATTACATTACATATTATGTTGCTTTTCATCACTCTTACTGTAAATTAGGATAATTTGTATCAGGTTAACTTAAAGCGTTTTTATTTTTTCTACTTTTCTATGTGGCCAAACTATTATAGAATTTTCAGGTTTTTATCCATGTTTATTTCTGATACAGTTGTACTACTTGTGCAAGAATAATTTTCATAAAAATTTGAGCAATTCAAACTGTTTGCTTTGTTTCATTACTAGTCTTTAAAAAGAAATATTTCAATAAACATACTGAAAAATCGCCTTTTCTTTGTTTTGATATACATGTAAATTGTATAAATTGCTTAACGTCCCTCTCGAGAATTGTTTACTCATATGGAGATTAATATGGGAAACAATGGTTTTTGATTAGTACAAATACCATTCATATTCAAGGTCATACTGGTGAAGAAAATCTTGTACAATGGAACTCAGGATACTGCTTTGTAAGGATATCAATTTCAGCACTTCAGTAAAAACAAAGAGATAATTCAAGTTCACTCTTAAAATTGTTGCTAAAGGCGACAAGCTTTTAAAAAAACCCAAACAAACTATACTTGTACTTTCATACCACACAACCATATCACAATACATGTATTCGTTAAGTATATCAATATCACGTATATGTTTTTGTTAACCGTGTATTCAATATAACTCATATACAATTGATTTGGAAATGGACTGTTCAAGCATGCTCAGCTGGAGGACAGAAATGAAAGTTGCATGCATTTTTATACTACAGAGGATGTTTACTCCTCCTAGACACCTGATCCCACCTCTGGTACATCCAGAGGCCTGTGTTTGCTCAACTTTCTATTTTGTATTGCTTATAGGAGTTATGAGATTGATCACTGTTCGTTATCTTCACCTTTCATACTGAAATATCTGTGTGTAATCTTACATTTCTAAACAAATATTTTTCAATGACGTTTCTTGTATGAAATGCTTACTCATCATCTTGCCTTTTACGTATTTCAGTGCCCTTCGCTTTTAGTGGATTTAACCTCATTCTGTTTATGACCCTAATGTGCGTCATGTTGGTCTTGTGGAAAAGGTATGGCGTGTCAAATATATCGGAAATAATAGTGTCAAGCACCGAACAGTAGATACCATTTAGAAAATTCATACAATGTATGTAAGAGTCATTTTTATATGCTTTACAATTGAAGGGTAACATCAAAATGGAATCTACTTGCTAAAACGGCAAATCCTCACACTCATCACGACGCAGGTCGATCTCAAAAGAAGTCCAAATCAAAACACAAGGGATTTCTGAGAAACAAAGAGTATGAAGGTCTGCCGCAGGACTCTTCAGGCAACTCTACCCGCGTCAAAATGGTACCGGAAAACGATGAAAATCCGTATTCCGAAATTTCCGGTAAAGGGGTTCCTTGTTTCGGTAATGAAACTGGGGCTTTTGACACACCGGGTTATGTCGATATGAGAGGAATGCAATCTCGTGGCGATCCATATAGTTCTTTTAACATCGGAAAGAACTCTACCAGAAAAATCAACTCACGGTATGTGATGCACGGAGATATTGTTTAAATGTCGGTTGGCCGAAATCTGACTTCTTGAAACGCTTGGTGACGTCTAGATGCCGATTTTGCCCTGTATATGAACAAGAGGCCTGATTCAGATTGGATTTTCAACAAAGCCGTTCTCATTTTTATTTTGCAATTTGTTGATATCGAACATCACCTTCGTAGATATTGGAAAACATGGTTAGATGGGTTTCTGTCTCGTTTTCTTTCTCAATCGTTGAACACTTTTTGCGTGACATATGTTTTGTACTGATTTTGTACTTTTATTAACCAGAAATATATCATGTCTTATTGTATATTGATTATCATCACGTATTGTCTTATGATTGGTATATGTTTTTACGTGTTACCTGTTCTATATATAATTTCTGATCTACATTCTGTGTAACTACCTACATCTTTGCATGCCCATATGTCGAATAGGAGTATGAAATAAAAAGCTAACACAGAGACTGTCCACTACCCTGTTAAGATGTAAATATTATCTTGTGGGAATTTCAAACTTGTATAGTAGAAATTTAACCATTTTCTAACAGAACTTTAAAACTTTTCATAGCAAATACAAGTATACAATTGTATAGTATTTAATGTTACAACTAGCAGCATTTACATCATAAATCAAATATACCAATTCTAGTATTTTGAAAATGTTGAGATACACGTGGGTTTTTTAACTTTCCTTGCACAAGGTCACACATAAAAATTTTGCTTTGTTTTGACATTGAGTATCATATTATGATTGAAGAGATCGTGGGTAAAAATTCACAGGAGTTTTTGTCTATTCTTTTCAATAGGTAATCAGATGGACCGTTCGCTCTATAAATATTTATACGTCTAAGCTACAAGAAAGATTTCGTAAATAGTATATATCCATGCGTTCCTTGTGCGAAAACTAGATCATAATTGATACTAATTGAGGTACTTTAGTGACCTTTCAATGATTTCAAGTAGAGACACTACACTAAACTACGGTTTATTGTTGAGGACAATAAAAAAAAAACTTTCGGCTTACAACGTCATCTTCGTTCAGCAGCCGAATGCGTAAAGCGATTTTCACTATAAAATACTGTTTGTAAACATTTTCAAATGCTGTTGTACAGGTCTGTGGGCAACGTAGCGGGGGGGGGGGGGGGGCGTAGGGGAGGAGGGATGTTTGTGATAAATGTTTATGTTTTCCCTTTTGCTGCACCTTTCTAAAGTGTTTCCTACAGCCTGTGTATATAATTAGCACACTTCAAATGTTTTGGTGTAATTTTTTCTAGATTTGATACTTGATTAATTCAAAATGATTATGTCATTATAATGTTTATCAATATTATTTACAGTATTATTATTATTTTCAGTATTTATATAGCGCATTATATAATTTTAAAAAAAAACTCCAAGCGCTTTACATTAAAACAACAATAAACTACAATTAAAAATTGAACATATCTAAAACAGTGTTAAAAAAAATATTCGTTTCATTAAAAGAATATGAATTCTAGCACTGGCTTACACAAAAAATACATACAAAAAGGTTTCATAAAAAAGAATATTAATACTGTCACTGGAAATGGCTTACATAAAATCGCGATAAGCAAGTCTGAAGAAGTAAGTTTTTAAATTTTTCTTGAAAAGTTCGAAAGAATTTCCGTTGCGGATGTAACTTGGAAGGTTATTCCAGAGTGTGGCGGTTGCTTTGTCAAACCTTTTGTCGCCATACGTTTTGGTCTTAACTCTTGGTGTTTGAATAAGCATGGAGTTTTCGGATCGTAAAGACCTTGATGGATTGTATGGACTGACCAGTCAGGTGCACGACCGTGAAGAGCTTTAAATGTGTACATTAACAGTTGGAATATCGGAGCTTTTCCTCTTTACACTTCATCTAAATATAGTATTTTTGCCAGAAAGTGTTTCACTTTATAAAAACCATCAGGCACATTTGTAATATCTTTATTCTTGTTATATCATTCATGCAAAAATATATTAGGTAGATCAGGTACATGGAAGAATGTGTCATTTGTGCGTTTTTATATTATCTCTCTCAAACGTTGCGGACATCAGTACAATGATCGGAGTAAAGCATTAGGCCCTATACCTGTTGGAATCGATCTTATATCATGCTTATTCCATGTAAAAAAAAAAAAAAAAAATTGCATTCATGTTTGTCAGTTTTCAGTTTTTACAGCTTGAATTCCTCTCTTCAATATATATTATTATGAAGCAGACTTTGTTCAAAAGCTTCTACACGAGAATAGAAAATCTCTTGCTGTGGTCTTCAACTCGACATTTAGATATATCGACGATGTTTTATTAATTAACAATAATCATTGTCATTCATATGTCGATTCGATTTATCCCTATGAACGCGAGGTAAAAGACACCACAAAAAGTCCTCCACATCTGCTTCAAGGCAAGGCAGATGCTGTATAGGAATAATTTATATACAAAAAACATATTTCAGATATTTCTCTTCATTGAATTTGGATTTCTTTACATTAATTTGATCGGGATCGAGATTATAGAAATCAACAAGCTGCGAAGGGAAATTGGTTTTCTTCATTATTTAAAAATGAATAAAACGGGTTATAAATGTGTGGGATTTGTTAGGTTAATGAATATATAATAATGTAGTAAAAGAGTTCATTCACTTGCATTAATCGAAAACCCCAGGGTTCTCTAGGGTTTAGTAGGACCGGGAGTTAACTTGTCTAGAATTAAGTTAATAATGATAATTATCAAACGTATTTTAGCTCGAATTTGATGATGCGAAATTGTGTTTTTCGCTTCTTTATCAAGATCGATCCTTTCACTTTGGTGCTCCGAATGACAATGCAAAGACGAAAGACTGACCGCTGAACAAACGATGAGCGCACGGTAAACGCTTTGTGAATGGTGAGCACACGGTGAGTGGACGGAAGATGGTAAAGTAGAACGTTTCAGGGACTTTAATACCGTCTAAACGATCTCCTGGAACTTGTCCGCTCTTTTATATTAGCTTATTACGTCAATAAAATTGGCGAAGGCCATGCATGCGAGAAAACATTTAGTCAAATGGAAAAGATATCTGTATTAGCTTTAAACCTGTCTGGTCCGACTTTGGACAAATTTTGTCCATCTAGTACACTGATTATTTTTCGCACGTACGTGTTTATGAGGCTGTACGATGTGTCATGCATTATTTCATCTGCTTTAATCAGAATTATGTGGTTTTAAATCGGTGCTTACAAACGCCATTTCTAAGGCATACTCAAAAGATAAATCAAATGACAGTCACGTGTCCAGTTCAGACTTCCGGATGCTTATCTGTGTACCGTGCCATAAGTGTTTCACGTTTTTGTTTAATAGAAATAAAAATATCAAATACTGCTTAGTAATTCCTAAATATATTCATTGTTTTACGTTCTTTAAAATCTAAATTTAGACATTTGCGTCTGAGTTATGTACGTCATTTTGAGATTCCCCTCAAGCGCGTGGGGTTATTTATAGACACATAGCCAAACATGGTTTTGAATCGGCGAGAAATGACACAATTCCTAAAAGAACAGACCGTGCGTTTGAAGAACGAAGAAAGAAAAAAGTTGAGATAGCAGAATTACCGGGATATTATTAATCTATATACTGGACTCCATGCATATGTCTTCACTATGCAAGGTGAAGATAACGAACAGTGATCAATCTCATAACTCCTACAAGCAATACAAAATAGATAGCTGGGCAAACACGGACCCCTGGACTCACCAGAGGTGGGATCAGGTGCCTAGGAGGAGTAAGCATCCCCTGTTGACCGGTCACACCCGCCGTGAGCCCCATATCCTGATCAGGTAAACGGAGTTATCCGCAGTCAAATCAGTGTGCCAAGAACGGCTTAACAATCGGTATGAAACACGTCAGACAGCATTTGACCCAATGCGAGGTTGTATTGTGTTATTTGAATCAATTATGATAAACATGCACAGGAGTTCCCACCACAAGCGGCAAGTGCATTTGTGGACCCCCACTTTATTTACTTTTTAAATAGTCTTCTCACTGTTTTCTTTTACATGCCAATGTTTTCAAGCATGTAATTGAGGTAAAGTTGATAACTTTCTAAACTAATTCATCTGCATTAAAGCTATATATATATATATTATGTATATGCCGTATTCTTCGGATATCACTGTAGGAACAAAAATCATGTATTTAATATCAAGCTATATAAGTTAAACACTTTCTGCAAATTATGCAATTTAACTCAATCGGATTAAAACGTATTCAAGTTAATTTCCTATTTAATTATGTATTCTACTATTCTTCGAATCGGATAGTGAAAGCCCTATTTCGAAATATTTATGATCATGTGACGTTGCACGCGGTACTTCGAAAGTCAACAAATAGAAGACAACGTGAAATAGTCTAGGCTGTTGATGGGACACATTCAGCAATACAGACGGAAAACAGTGTAAAAAGAACCATGTTTAACAAGAAATCACCATTCAGTACATGTACGACTATATACCGTAACTCCCATTACATTTCTAATGATATCTTTTCTCGCGTGCTTGCGCAAAGCCACAAAAAACGTCACTCCTTCATAAATATACACAAGAAAATCATCATTTTCTCATTACATTCAGTTATCCAGTAATCCTTCAATACTCATATATAATTTGTCGAAACTGTCAAATTGTATTCATAATTCATAGTTTATCATATTTAGAAAACTTTGGTCTCGCTTTAAACATCAAAGAAAATACGGGACATATACCTTTAATACTTTGAAGAAAAAACAAACAGGTCAAGATCGAACTATACAACTTTAAGAGCAATCTTTCATAGATAACGAGAACCCCTTTCTGAAAATTTGTGGGACATTTTATTTTAACTTTGATATCTCTTTTACATCGATTAAGAGATATCTCTTTACGGTAAAGAAACGTTTATGTTTATATATATATATATATATATATATATAAAGCACAAACAAACAATTATAACACCCAGCCTTACGTTTATCCCTAGGATCTAAACGATACATGTGAAAATCAATTAATTAATATATAAAGCACTAAATAATCACAACTAGGTACTGAAAATTTTCGCCCCAGCATGGGGTCGAACCAGCGACGTACGGCACCCACCGCCTAGCAAGATTGTCAAACCAGTGCATAAGTCCACTCGGCCACAACGACTTCCCTAAAAAAAGGAAGCTTTGTTATGCTCCTAAAGCGTTACTTATACACACTGATGCAATCCCACACAGTCGCTGTGTCATTCAGTGTTTAAGATATTTTATAAGGAGAGTGGATCTCTCGATGCAATTGTATAGAATATTTAATATAAAGCACAAACAAACAATTATAACACCCAACCTTACGTTTACCCCTAGGATCTAAACGATACATGTGAAAATCAATTAATTAATGTATAAAGCACTAAATAATCACAACTAGGTACTGAAAATTTTCGCCCCAGCCCGGGGTCGAACCAGCGACGTACGGCACCCACCGCCTAGCAAGATTGTCAATCAGTGTGTATAAGTAGCGCTTTAGGAGCATAACAAAGCTTCCTTTTTTAGGGAAGTCGTTGTGGCCGAGTGGACTTACGCACTGGTTTGACAATCTTGCTAGGCGGTGGGTGCCGTACGTCGCTGGTTCGACCCCGGGCTGGGGCGAAAATTTTCAGTACCTAGTTGTGATTATTTAGTGCTTTATATATATATATATACTACTCAAAATTTGATAAGGATCACTAGGTTATATGTGTGTAATTTACCACTAACATAACAAAATTTGACCCAGAAACGTGTTTACTCAAGTTATGAATGAAAATTCATGAACGGCATGAACTTTTATCAATACAGAATGCTTGAAATCTGATAACAACATCAAAAGGCATTTCATTACAAAAAGTTAACAGCAAACCAGAGAAAGAATTACACAGTTTTTGAGGATAGTCCATCATTACACTTAGTCGATGAAGTGTCAATACCGGGTATGGCCTCTCCTTGCATCAATGACGGCTTGACAACGTCGAGCCATGCTGTCAATAAGCATCCGAATGTTTCCTATGGGAAGGTTGTTCCACTTTTCCACGAGGGCGTTTCCGAGCTCTGCCAAAGTCGTGGGTTGTGCTCTACGGCGTGAAAGGGCAACCTGCAGCATGTTCCATATATGCTCAATCGGGTTCAAGTCTGGCGAGCGCGCTGGCCAGTCCATACGGACAATTGTCTCCTGCTGAAGGTACTGCTCCACCACTTTGGTGCGATGAGGACGGGCGTTATCATCCATCAGGATGAACTCAGGGCCAACAGCACCAGCGTATGGTCTGACGTAAACATCGAGGATCTCATCCCGGTACCGCACCCCGTCATCGTTCCTCTCTCCAGGACATGAAGATCTGTTCTTCCATCCCTGTTGATTCCACCCAGACCATGATGAAACCACCACCATAACGGTCATGTTCACTGATGTTGGCATCATGGAAACGTTCACGTTGTCGTCTCCACACTCGGTGCCTCATGTCTGTAAAGTTCAAACAATACCTGGACTCATCGGTGAACAGAACTTGAACCCAATCGTTCTGTGTCCAAGTGACATTATCTTCAGCCCAGTCCAATCGCTCCCGCCGGTGTCGAACAGTCAGAGGGACTCGAACACACGCCCTTCTCGAGTTGATACCTGCATTGTGAAGCCGATTCCGTATCGTCTGAGTGGACACATTCACCCCCGAGGCGTTAAGGAGGTCGTTACGTAGGCTGGTTGCTGTCCAGTAGGGATGTCGTCGTGCCTGAAGAGCCACAAAATGGTCTTGGCGTCAGATTGTCGACCTCTGACGACCACCCCCATGTCGGTGTGCTGTTGTACCAAAAGTTTGCTGTCGGTTCCGGCTCTGTTTACAACGCTCTGGCTGACGTTTAGTGCATTTGCAACGTCACATTGTGAATAACCAGCGTCAAGCATTCCAATACATCTGCCCAGTTGTTCTGTCGTCAGGCGACGCCTTACACGTTGAGGGGACATTGTGTTGATAAACGTAGTGTAAACACTCAAGTGAGTTTGAAATTTTAGAAAGAATCAGACACCGATGCCTGAGTGAAAATCGTGCAATGGTAGCAAAAAGCATAAACTATGATGAGAAACGCATTTCCCATGGTATGACATGCACGTGCAAGTTTGTTGAAGACGTTTTTTATTTCACTTGGACACACTATTGCCAGTTATGCAGTTATTAATTTTTTAAACAGAAAAATATCTATGATCCTTATCAAATTTTGAGTAGTATATATATATATATATATATATATATATATATATATATATATATATATATATATATATACACATGTAAAACTTATATGGTACCAATTTTGATGCACCAGATGCACATTTCGACAAATAATGTCTCTTCACTCTTCAGTGATGCTCAACCGAAATGTTTGAAATCCGAAATAACAATAAACTTGCTAGAGCTATTTTAGGGAATAACAGAGTGCCAAAAACTGGAGTCATAAGAGCTATGCATGAGGGAGATAATCCTTAATTTTGAAATGAATTTCTAAATTTTATCACAGTAATTAAATATACATCCGTATTTTCAAGCACGAAGTGCTTAGCTACTGGGCTGTAGAGACCCACGGGGACTAACAGTCCACCAGCAGAGGCCTCGATCCAAGGGTCATAATGTAAAACTTATCTTTCAATGTTAAAGATACCTCTCTCTTGCGATATCTCTTTCCGCTTCAGTTAAGACGTTATCTGTTTTTTGATAAATAGTAAACTGGTTTGCCATATATACTCCTCCTAGGCACCTGATCCCACCTCTGGTGTGTCCAGGGGTCCGTGTTTGCCCAACTATCTATTTTGTATTGCTTGTAGGAGTTATGAGATTGATCACTGTTCGTTATCTTCACCTTGCATAAGAAAGACATTGGCTTTTGCACGATAAATACACTCTCCCAACGTAATAATATCGACAGAGAGAGAGAGAGAGAGAGAGAGAGTCCGGTAAATATGATATGGGAGAGAACTTACGCGACATTGAAACGAAATTGTGTGTATAATGTCGAATATTGTAAACTGTTTAATTTTTATTCTACACACAACTTTCAAGAGAGAGCAACTGACACAATGTTATGGTTTATGCTGATCGTCAAACATGAAACCCGATTTCAACATTCGTTTCCATCAATATTGGTTCTTTTAATCATCAACACAATAAAATCATTTTCGCCTTGAATTAGTAAAGCTCATTTTGGCGAGAGAGAAAAAATTCTCACCCTGAATCATCTTATTCCTTTCTAATATAATTAAAAAAACATATATAATTGATATTTTTTATTTGAAGTGACTGCATTTTTGTTAAAAGTTACAGTGGGAGCCAAATTTTAGGGGACATAATTTGAAGATTATAATCGTTTTAAATTTGGAAATAAATGCATAAAACTTATCCTAATTACATTATATGCATTTCATTTTTACAGAAAATTTACTTGGTACGAGTCATTTTTTAAATAGTTTTGAAAATAAATTTTAAAAAATGCCATTTACTTCTCTTCTGAAAGACTCATTTCACCAAATCAAGAGAGTCAATGCTCCTCTATACAGATACAGGTAATTTTTTTGTGAACTATTTAATAGAAACCACAATACTGGTACGATGGAGGATTCACTCCTTTGTGACAATCTCACTTCTGTACAAATCCCTGCAACAGAATGAAAAAAATAATTCTAAAACAGATACATCATAACAAGATAAGTACGAATTAAAAAAACCCCCACCCCAAACTATTACATATTAAGACATACAGCATCATATCTATATTGATGTTTTGTACTTTAATCATACAGTGTAGCGTCATACATGAGTCACCTTTCAGCATTTACGCTATATATATTTAATTGAAAATGCCCTTTGTGTAAAAGAAAAAAGGTCATTCTAAAGTGCAATAACTATGAATCCAAAAACATTTATTACAAAACATCTGGACGCAATATATTTTACCAATTTTAAAAGCTATGACCAATAAAGTAATAGCAAAGATATGTCGATTGAAATATAAATCTTTAGTACACCATTTTATTAAATATTCCTTTGTAGGAGTAGAATGAAAACCTTGAGTGTGGTGTTACTGCAGCAATGAAATGTGAAGATAACAAACAGTAATCAATCTCATAACTCGTATAAGGAATAAAAAAGAGAGAGATGGGCAAACACGGACTCGTGGATATACCAGAGGTGGGATCAGGTGCCTAAGAGTAAGTATCCCCTGTCGACCGGTCACAACCGCCGTGAGCCCTATATCTTGGTTAAATAAACGGAGTAATTCTTAGTTAAAATCAGTGTGCCAAGAACAGCCTAACAATTGCTATGGAAAACGTCAATCAGCATTTGACCCAATGATAGGTTGTGCTGGCAAACCAGATCATTATAACGACCATCGAATTTACGAAATGCTGACTTTAAACGAGAATATTGAAACCCCTGTAACATCAACTTCTTTGTCAGTAGCCTACCTCGATTCAAAAGCTAATCATACGCAGAACAGGCTCTTGCGTATCGAATCAGTTGAGAGATATAAACACCATACATGTATGCAGGTGATAATCAGACTGTTGGAAGACCTGATCACCAAAGATTACGTTGGTACTGTCAATGAGGAACTCTTGCATACTTTTTATTTCAACTTCAGAGTACTTGTACGTGGAATCAGAGTTGTGTTTAACGAAATACTTTTATTAAATTAATTGATATGGTGTTCAGAAAAGAAAAGACACGCTAAGACTATGAAGAAATTGTAGATATTTGTGTTGTTAATGGTATAAAAGTATAGTTTGACCTGGAATAATCTAATTAAGATAATTTAGAAAAGTGGCTGTTTTCAAATAAGAAATAAATTCTATTTTTAACATATAAGAGTGTGAACTGCGATGCTTTGTAATTCGTACACCTCATGTATTTTCAAAAACGAAATTTATTTTAATATTTCATTTCTGTTCATATAAAATAGACGTACTGTATTTATCAAAATTCATACGCACATTGTTCACTTTTACATCGCATTCATGAGAAAACTGCTATCATTTCAACGGGTAAAGATATCGAAGGCAAACCATTGGAAATGTAAATATTGAATTATGTCGTGAAAATGAAAGTTAACTCATTTATAGCACGATACTGTATGTTTCCACACATTTTCAACTGTTTACTCTGGTGGGTTTTTTCTTCTTCGAAGTTCCAATGTGTTTATTTTCCCCACAACTTATAACTGAATGTAAATTTCTATATTCACGCAAACTTAAAAGTCAGTGGGTGGGAGATTATGAAAATTAACATAGAATGCCACGTGTGTTTCAATTTTCATTTGAAATAGTGTAATTTGTCGGGTATGTGAGGTGATTAACTATACAACGGAAAACGTGACAATTTATGCATATCAGTAGCATTGGGAAATAAATTATAACGTTTTCCATTGTATATAGTGAATACCCAACAAACTAGACAGATTCCTTCAATAACCGGAATAAGGGACTGGCGTTTCCCCTGCTCCATATTCGTGAAATAAGAGTATCTCCCCCCAAAAAGCAACTTCAGAGTGTGTATTATCGGAAAGGTCTACAGTCTACATAAGACTACATGTAAAAGGTCCACGTTTGTGTTGACATTTACAGTGTACAGTAGTACGACATAAATGAGTTCGCAAAATGGCCGACGTTGTAAACTCTCGCATGCGTCCTGAGTATTACAGAATGAGATACACGATACATTCGTTGTTATCCTGAATAAAAAAGTGTTCCCGGTATTTTTGTAGTTATTTTCTACTTTCATTTCATTGAGTTTTTGAATTATCCCCCTTTGTTAAAAAAATATCGTCTGCATAGCAAAATGGCACCGCACGGCAAGGAATTGACAAGAGAGCAGAAAGATATCATTGTACAAATGTCAAATGATGGATTTTCGAGTTATAAAATTGAGGAAATAAAAGGGATAAACGGCAGAACAGTTCAGAAATTTCTCAAGCGTGTGAAAAAAGGGGCAACATAGAAAACTGACCTCGAGGTGGAAGCAGGAGAAAAACGACACCGTGTGATGACAGAATCCTATTTCGTAGCATAAAAAACAACCGGCGTCAGACTTTAAAATATGTTACAAGCAGATTTAATGCGAGGACAGGATGCAATGTATCAACCAGAACTGTGAGTAGACGATTATTCGAGGACGGCTATAAAAGATGTGTTGTTTCCAAGAAAACAACAATATCGGGATGGTGAATCGGGAGAAAAGGACTAGATTTTGTCGGCAAAAAATTACACTGGACAGTTGAAAAACACTGGTCTTCCATCATTTTCAGTGATGAGACTAAAATTGAACTTGGTCGGGATAATAAAATTTATGTTTGGAGGAAATCAGATGAAAGATTACGCCCCGAATGTTTAGGACTACGCAGTGACAGAGAGACGCAATGTCGAGCTTCTGTTATGTTTTGGGGTTGCATATCTTACTATGGTGTTGGAACTTTAAAAGCTGTGAATGGTAACATGAACAGTGATAAATACATTGAAGTTCTTGATAAATGTCTCTGGCCAGTTGTTGCGCGACACTTTACAAATCGCCGCTGAATCTTTCAAGAGGACAATGCTCCTTGCCACGTATCTTTGCGCTCAAATCAGTGGAAGCAGGGCAATGATATCAGTACACTTCCATGGCCTCCATAGAGTCCAGACATTAACATTATTGAAAATGTCTGGAAAGTGTTAAAACTTCAGGTACAGAGACGGACAAATGAGATCCGAAATGCCAAAGACCTGGAAAGAGTTGTCCGTGATATTTGGAGTGACCTCCCTTTACATTATATTCGGAGTCTTTATAACACTCTTCCAAGGAGAATTCGCAGTGTGTTACGTACCCGAGGTCATATTACAAAGTATTAAGTCCATGTGGTAAATGAATTTTCTGTTATTGATACAAAACAGGCGCTTAGAATATTTCAGGTGTTATTGCGATTGATGTGACGGTCGGCCATTTTGCGAACTCATTTATGTCGTACTACTGTAGATCCGCACCCAGACATATAAAGGGATTTCGTTTTCCGCAGCATGTTGTGTATAATCAGTTACATTTCCCAAGCATTAAGTCAGTTGCAGGACCCTGTGTGGTTAGAGACAAGCACTATATACAGAGGATCCAGATTTGGGTAATATATATATATATATATATATATATATATATATATATATATATATATATATACACTGTATGAAGGAATAGTTCTGGCTGGAAAGCTACTACGAGAATTTTTTATATTATTATTGAACAACCATTAATATGACATAAGTGACAAATATGGACGATTTAAAAAAAATCATTTAAAGCTAATGAAATTGTTGGAAATGGACAGTCAAAACATAAAGGGGTAAAAAATAAGAAAACGGAAGTGATCAACCTCAGATTAGAGAGAGGAATCACAATATGGCACATATACCAAGCTGAAACGTGCAGCTCCGTTAGGTATTTCTGTGATTCCTTTCTCTAATCTGAGGTTGACCACTTCGTTTTTTTTATATTAATTTTGTGTTGTTTTACGTCACGTCATGTATATTTCACGTCATATTGAGGACGTATAACTCTTAAATAGACTAGTGAAGGGTTTGTATAATATACTAGTCAGGTCATATTGAGGACGTATAGCTCTTGAATTGACTAGTGAAGGGTTTGTATAATATACTAGTCACGTCATATTGAGGACGTATAACTCTTGAATTGACTAGTGAAGGGTTTGTATAATACACTAGTCACGTCATATTGAG